>NC_040916.2:27883312-28115000 GCF_004126475.2 Phyllostomus discolor | reverse complement strand
TGTCCCCTAGCTCAGCTGGTGGAAATGGGGACCCTCAGGCTGAAGAAACTTCTGTGCTTCTCGCTGCCCCACCTGGAGCTGAGGGCCTCCTGGACAGCAAACCTCTCAGCAGGAAAACACTCACTGAAACCGTGCTGAGTGACGGACTTCCCTGACACTCCCTCAGTTCCTACACACAAGCAGAGACAAGGGGCAGGCGGTGAGGTCACGGGCCACCGGCGACGGAGCTGCCCTCGAACAGCAGCAGCTGACACTCACAGGTGACGTACCATGTCCTGGAGTCGTGCCAGAGGTTTCGTGGGAACCTCGCTGACCCTCGCAACAACCCTGGGAGGCAGCCGCGTTTTGAAAGGGTGAAAACTGAGACGGGGCCAAGTTCACTAACACGCAATACCTGCAGACTTCAGTGCACCTGAGAGACATGTGGCCTCTGCCCCTCCCTCTGCCTCTCGTCTGTCCCTCTGCAGCAGCTGAGTGTCCCTGCTGGGCAGGGCCACAGAGCCCTGAGGGTCCCTTCCCAGGGCACCAAGGGTAAAGGTCATGTCATCACCACTGTGATTGTTCACCGTGTGTCCCCTCCACTAGCATATGGTTGTCATGTGTCATTTGTTAAATGCATATGTCAGTAATCACCGTAGCTGGTGTAGCTCAGTGCATTGAGTGCCAACTTGTGAACCAAAGGGTCACAGGTTCAATTCCCAGTCAGGGCATGTGCCTGGGTTGTTGGCCAGGTCTCCAGTAAGGGGGCACAACCCTCAAGGAGAAGCAACCCCACATTGATGTTGTCTCCCTCTCTTTCTCCCTCCCTTCTCCTCTCTGAAAATAAATAAATAAAATCTTTTAAAAAAAATTGTCAGTAATCTTCACTGTTCAATGTGCTTCTAGATTAAGCTCTCAGAGACAACTCACCACAGATTCATGGTTTAGCTCCTTGCAATATTTTCACAAAATCCGAATTGTATTGGTTTTGTGTTGCTGCTGTGATACATACCCACGCATTTCCTGACCTGACACAGCACCCATTTACTACCCCTGGACTCTGTAGGTCAGAGGTCCAGCAGGGCTGTCACTGACCTCAAGTCCAGGAGTCACCGACTGGGTGCTTGCTGAGGACCCAGGGACCAGTGCGTCTTCCTGACTCTGGCTGCTGGCAGAGCTGCGCTTCCCGCAGTGGCGGGACCCAGAGGCCCCTCTTGCTGCTGTCAGAGGAGCTGAGACCCTCCAGGCTGGGCACGTCTGGGGTCGTTCTCACAGGGACAGATGTGGGGGAACAAGTCAGGTGAGAGGAAGGACATGAGGACAGAGTCCCAGTCCTAGAACGATTGCTTTGGGGCCATTGCTGGGGGTAAGTGCAGTGTCCGGTTGAGGCAGTAACAAGGACAAACAACGTTTGTGAGCAAGGGGAGGGTGGTCCTGGTCATTCACAATGTCACAGCCCAGGACAATTGCATGCACCACTGTCATTTCCACAAGGCAGGTGCTACAGTAGGTCATCATGCGCCTAGTGGTGGCAGGTGTGGCATTTCATTTGGTGGCTCTTTTGCACTGTGACTCCTGGAGAAAGTTTCTCTCTGAGCCTCAGGCCCCCCACAGACCATGAGATGTTTGTCTAGGACCCCTCTGCCCTGGCAGGGGGCTTCCTCCTGCCCGAGGGCCCAGTGAGTGGCTGTGTCCTGCTGAGCTGTGGGCATCGAGTTTGAGAAGCACAGTGAGCTCAGTGGGGCCGTGAGCAGGGGAGACGGTGGAACCCCACGGAGTGTGCTCAGGCTACTCCTCAGAGATCTCTAAGGGTCTTTGTCTGTCACATGAATTAGGATTAGACATTTTAGACATGTTTGTCACAGGCCTGGGATCCAAGCCCCTCATTGAGACGATGGGCCATGAGGATGGGGTGTCTGGCTGGAGTGCACCTCCACAGGGTGGTTCCCAGAGCCCTGAGCAGTGTGGGGACCCCTATGGTGAGCTCATGCCCGCCCTGGAGGAGGCTCACACTGAGGACACAGATGGCCTCTACAGGGTCACCATGGCCGTGACCATCAGGGACAGCTCTGGGAGGACCAGCTCTGCTCCATCAACAACACCTGCTGGGCCAGGAGAGGGGCTCTGGGGTCTCCCTTCCAGGTCAGCTCCCTGCCCTCTGGGGGCCCAGCCAGTGAATGCAGGACCCTCAGCAGACAGTTGGGAGCCTGAGTGGGGCTGAGCGAGGGGTGGGGCTGAGAGGGTCCTGGGCCCTGAGGAGCTCAGGCTGCAGCTGAGCTGAGGCCTCTACCCTCCTCACAGGGGGCATCACAGAGTCTCCCCTCCCAGGAGGAGGAGCCTCGTCTCTGAGGGTAAATCTGCTCATTTTCCCTGTTGTGGTTCTGATGCTGCAGCTACGGTTGTGTGTTCAGGACAATCACACACCATGGAGAGAGGTGGGGGCAGGGCCTGTCTGCTCTTGGTGGTGCTGATGCTGAAGCTTCCCCTCCTGCCCGTGGGGTTTTCCAAGGATGGACCTGGGACAGTCAGTATCTATAGACACTCATAAAGTCACTCAACAAACACTTAGCAAGGATCACATATGTTCTAGGCTCAGTTCTAGAAACAGGAGATAAATCAGGGAAGAAAACACATAAACATTCCTACCATCAAGGGGCTCATATTGTACAGAAGCAGAAAGTAACCTATAAAACACTTAACCCATTGAGTAAAATACTTCAACAATTATATCAGGTGGTGATAAGTGCTGTAGAATAATTAATCCGGGGAGAGTGTGTGGAGGCTAGAGGCAAGGGAGCAGTCATGGAACTGGAAAGGTGAGGAGGCTCCTGTGAGAAGGGGCAACAGGGCACATGGGGGTGAGCACCAGGGAGCAGGAGGGGTAGGTGCCAGGGCCTGAGGCAGCAGCACGTCTGGCAGTTTTGAGGAACCCGGGGGGGCAGGTGTGAGTGGAGGGACTGAGTGCAGGGAGAATGGGAGGAGGGGGTGCGGACCTGGAAGGGGCCCAGACCAGACGGGGCAAAGCAGGTCACAGGGAGCCTGTGGTGGAGTCTCAGTGAGACAGGAGCCAGGGCAGGGACTGGAGCAGAGCAGCAAGGTGACCTGGAGGAGGGAGCTGTGTGAGGGCAGACTGCACGGATGTTGGAAGAACATGAGGGAGGTGGTTGCACTAACCAGGCCACAGTGAAGGCCGCTCAGCGGGGAGAGTGACAGTTTTTGGTTTTTATTCACCTGGTCCTTCCCACGGGGACTGCAGGTGCTTCTGCTCTTCTGTCTCCCTGTCAAGTAACAAAACTGAAAGTATTTGTTAATGAGTCTGACATCCTTTGTTCAAAAGAAAACCACCCATGAACTGGGGGGCTGTAGGGCCTCACCCGCAGGGAATCCTCTCCCTGAGGGGTTTGGGGCAAGAACAAGGGGCACAGAGGAGGGAACAGACGTCACTGACTAGGGGGTCGGGGTCTCCTTGTGAGGCAGCAGGTCCCGTGTTCTGGGGGCAGGTGAGTGGCCCGAAGTGCTTCACTGGGAGGTGGAGGGGACAGGGTCCCCCGTGTACGAAGCCAGTTTGGGACGTCTGCAACCAAACAGAGTCCCAGAGACCATCTGTTTGTGATAGAAAAGGGGGCACATCTCAGGACGTGGAGAGAAAGTAGGAGACACTAACTTCAGCCCCTTTGCTAAACTCTCTGCTCACTCAGTGCCCAGGTGTGCTCTCCCTGAGGCCCCGCCCCCTCACTCAGCAGGTGGACATGCAGCCTCAGGGCTCTCCTCTGTGAGCTGCCTGGGGTCTGGGATCACGGGGCCTTCATGGAGGTACCACCCTGTGGGTATGTCCCCCCCAGCTTCCTGGGTCCCCCTGAGCACCCAGGCCTCACCCTGAGACTTCCTGTGCAGCTGACCTGCTCCTGGACCCAGACACCGCCCACCCCGAGCTCCTCCTGTCCCAGGACCAGAGGAGGGTGTGGCGGGGCCCCTGCAGGCAGATCCTGCCCGACAACCCCGAGAGACTCAGCTGCCCGCCATGTGTCTTGGGTGTGCAGGGTTTCTCCTCGGGGAGACACTGCTGGGAGGTGGAGGTAGGAAATGTGATGGTGTGGGCTGTGGGGGTCTGTGCAGACCGTGTGCAGAGGGAGGGGGAGGCCCTGCTGGTCCCTCAGAATGGCTTCTGGACCCTGGGGCTGCTTGGACACCAGTGCCGGGTCCTGTCCTCTCCGGAGAAGATCAACCCCATGAAGGAGTGCCTTTGCCAGGTGGCCGTCTTCCTCGACTACGATCTGGAGACGTCTCCTTCTGTGACAGGAGGGACAGATCACTCATCTACACATGCCCCCATTCACTATTCTCTGGGCCCCTGAGGTCCTTCCTCAGGCTGGGGTCTCATGACAGCCCCCTCTCCCTCTGCCCAGCATTCACGGGGGCCCAGGGGGTCACTGTGCCTGAGGATGGCCTGGTTCTCCATGGAGCAGGGACCCACCACAGCCACCAAGGCCAGCACCCTGGTCTCAGAGCCCAGGAGAGAAGCCCTGGCTGTCTCTGCTCACACAGCACAGCACCCAGAGGACTCGGCCCCTCCCTCTGGGCACACCAGAGAACCTGCCCCACAGGCCCAGGACCCCTCTCCAGTCCCAGCCCATCCCCACCTCAGGCTGTTGCTCTAGCAACTGGTGAGCTTGTCCTCACGGGGCAGGGGCCAGTCTCAGGGGAGCCAGTGCTTGCACGTGGCTCCCAACCAAGGACAATATGGGACAGTGACAAGCTGACTGCCTGCTGCTCTGACATCAGGGTGACCTGTCAGCATGGGACCTGAGGTGACACCAGACATTGTGGACTCGGGTGAGGATAGCAGGATGCACCAGGACCTGAGGTGTGAGGAGCCACCACTGGAGGTCAGAGGTGGAAGAATGGGGACCGAGAGCTGGGAGGGCCCTGGCTGTTGGTGTGGTGGCCTCCACATGACAGCGAGGGGTCCAGCACCAGAAGGTCCATCCCCACTGTCCCCTAGAGTTCCAGGCCTCACAGCAAATCTCCAGGTTCAGACAGATGACAGACAAGGACAGAAGGATAATGGACAAGGACATCCTGGATCTGACCTGGCTCAGGTGTCCCTGCAGTAAATCCTCTGGGTCAGTGAGGATGGCCCCAGGTTTAAGGTCCTGGCTGAGCAGGTGAGTGTGAACCACATTCATTCAAGGTCAGGGTCAGTGGGGAGGCCAGCAGTTTGCAGCTTCTTGCTCTCAGGATGCATTAAAAACTTGAGAATTACTGAGCACCCTGAAGAGGTTTTGCTCATTTCACTTACATCTGATAGTATTTACTATACTGGACTGAAAAAGCTTTGAAGACATATTTACTTATATATGTATTTAAATATAGAGATTAACTGATCACATGCTAATGTAAATAACATGTTTTGTGAAAAATAACTTCTTTGGGAAACAAAATTAATGCTGTGCCATTGTTCAGTTTGTTACGTCTGGCTTAACAGAAGCCTGGATGCTCGTGTCTGTTGATGTGAGAACGTGGAATCCTGCAGAGAGTTTTCATGAGAGTTAATCTGAGGCCGACTGCCATCGTGATGGGGGGAGGACCTGACCGCTCTGGGGAATGGCGGGTGGGCAGCTTCTCTCTGTGTGTGCACTGAGGGGGACGTGAGGGGGCCAGGGAGGAGGGAGGAAGGAGAGAGACCAAGACCCCGAGCTCCTTGGAGGGTGGCCACTCTCCCAGGGGCTGAGGAACAGGTTGACCTCTGCCCCTCAAATGCAGGTTAATCCAGGGGCCCGAGGACAGTGGACAGGGTTTGCTGAAGGTGAAGAAAACCTCTTACTGAAGACGAATTGGCCTGGGGCCTGACTCCCACCCTGACCTGCCCAGTGAGGGGTCTGTGGTCAGATCACCCTGTGAGGTCACTGAGGTCACTGATTTGTTCCACCAACTTCTTCACTTGCAGCACCAGAGTCTTGAGAGTAAAACAGAGGGAGAGGCATCTTAAAATTCAAAGTCCACATAAATAGATAATTCTGGTTTCAATTTCTGCTTAGGGGAATTTACCGTGTGAGAATTCCCTTCTTTCTTATTTTGTCACTGCCCGTCCCTTCTCATTATCACACCCACGTCCAGGGACTGTCCCTGTGTCCTGTCTGTTGCTTCCCTGGAAGCCCTCACCTCCAGCCCTGGTCTTCCTCTGACCCGAGTCAAAGCTCCCCCAGTGAGAGCAGCCTCTTCTCCAGGGGCAGTTTGTGAAACCAGTTGGTGGCAGTGATTTAACTTGCATCCGCCTGAGACGGTTGGTGCTCAGCAGTTGGAGGGAGAGAGGGGCTCACCCCTGCGGTCCATGGAGGGGAGTCTGCCTCCAGGTGACAGATAAGCCCCTTTCTACACAAGTGACAGCACAGCTCAGCCAGGAGGAACCTGGAGCAGCCGCCCAGGGCCACAGGAGCCTTCGTTCCTAACCTCTTCCCCCGCACCCCCCCACCAGCACCCTCTGCTGTGGCTGCAGCGGCCCCGGCCTCTCCGCCTCCCCAGCAGTTACTCTGTCTGCAGGGCCTGAGGCCTGGACAGTTGTTTCCCCCAATAACACGGTCTGACCCCGCAGGGTGTGGTGGAGAGCCCGGGCTCCCACCCCTGCCGCCCTCAGTAAGTAACGGGGGTCCTTCTCCGCCCCTCACCGTGTGCGGTTGAAACACGGAATGAAGGAACTGCGAGGAGAGGCCGTCAGAGGAGATGGCGTCAGCGCGCAGGCAAATCAGCGGAGGCCTTCCCGCAGACACGCAAGTGGAGCTTCCATCGTCTGTGCATTTGGCCAGGACACGGGACTGACCCGCTTCTGTCTCCACGGGAAACGGGAGGGAGACACGTGTCTCGGGGAAGCCCCGTGAGAACGAGGCGGAGACAGGGTGAAGCTTCCAGCAGCCTGGAACCCCTGAACACTGCCGGCACCCCACCCCCACCCCACCCTCCACCGTCGCCTTAACCCGGGCAGAGGCTGAAACCTGCGCACCGGGACCGGAGCTCAGGCCTCCAGCCTCGGGAACGGGGACCGCGAGGTTCTGCTGTTCCAGCCGCCCCGTGGGCGGCACGAGGTGCAGCCAGGCCTGGGGGCCACGGGCCGCTGCTCGGTGTGTTCGCGGGCGTGTGGTTCGTAGGGAGACGTCCTCCCCGATGGGGGAGGGGCGGGGGATGTTAACCAGATACTTGTCCGTCTGCACCGGAAAAGCTCTGTCCTCCGCCTCCGGCCCAGCTAAGGGGCTCTGACAGCATTAGTGTGAAGGGAAACAAGGGCGTTGTTAGGTTTCGGAATGAAGGTAAGTTTTTGAGTGTTGAAGTTCGCTCCCTTGGACAAGCAGAGCAGAGCCCCCCAGGCAGGGGGCGCCCGGTTCCCGCGGACAGACGGTCCTCCCGGAGCAGCGCCACCTGCAGGGCCTGCGCCGCTGGTGGGGGACACGCACACACTGCGCAGTGAGCGACGTTTACGTGAGAAACTCGAGCTGAACTATGAGACCATATACTCTATATAAATGTGAGTGTGCGTCCTCAGTGACAGCATAAAATGCACTTCCTACTGTGTATCACAGTTTAAAAGAAGATTTGAAGTTATATTAAAGAAAGACGTAGGTGCCTGGGGGGACCCCGCAGCAGAAGGACCACAGCACGGTTCCCAGGCGCACGGACTGCAGTGAAGCGCGGCAGCCACCAGGGAGCGGAGGAGCCTCAAGATCCTCGTCTGAAAAGTTAAGAGGAAGAGGGGGTTAGGGGTACGAGGACGTGGGGACAATGATCGGATGAAGGGGGCGCAAGGAGAGGGTGGAGCGATGGAACACGAGTCCTGTGGCTCCGGGCACCGGAATGGAGAGAGCCGTGGAGCTCGCCCCGTCAACCAGGCCAAGGGAAGACCTGCTGAATCAGCTGAGCTCTGCACTGCAGACCCACGGGGAACAGTCCACAGAGTCTCCTGAAATGTTGTTTGTTTTGAAGCGCAGATGCATTAGTGTATGTGGAGGTCCCAGGCTTCTGTATGTCCCAACGTTCCCCAACAGACACAGTCACAGCCTCTCCTGTCCAACCTCAGAGAACACAGACCCTGCAGCAGAGAGAAGTGAGCACACCTGAAACCCAGGTGCAGCTCAGATGAGGGGCAGAGGGTGGATGGACCTTCTCAGCAACGCCCCCATGAACCTTCCCTGGAAAACCTGGAATCTGCCCATCGGCCCCTGACACACCGCCCGTGGGAACCTGAACACGGTGCTGCCTGGGAGTGGATCTGAGACCTGAGTGTCACAGGGGCCAGGACAGGTAGCGTGGGTCTGCCCTCTCTCTGTCACTCCTGCACTGGGCTCTGCTGTCAATGTCATTAGCCAACGACCACAGTGACCCTGTAATCCTGCACCCTCCTCTGCTCCCACACTGCCCTCTGCTGCTCTGTCCTGGTTCCTCTGCTAAACACACTGTGACACAAGTGACATGAAGCAGGTGTGTGCAGTGAGATACTGCTCACACACCCCACACCCAGGACTGATTCACGCAGGTGAGCACACAGAGAGAGACCCAGAGGGAGGGAGTCAGGGCTGGAGCTGGTTTGCACTGTTCCATTCAACACGGGGTCAGAGTTCATGCCAAACCTCCTGCCCAACAAGTGATGAGAGACACAGCTGTGAGCCAATCAGAAAACAACTGTTTTCATAGATGGACTTTGTCCCGTTTCCCTTGCTGAGCACCCTTTCTCCTTCCCCACCCTTTCTTCCGGATAAGAGACTCACCAATAAGAAAGGGCCATCCAGTACCTTTGCTCTGTGATTTCACTTGGAAGAGCAAAGGGGAATTGAGGGGAGCTGGTGAAGGCCAGGGCCCAGGGCCCCTTAGGAGGGAGGCTGAGGAGCTGGAGGAGCCTACAGGGTGTCCCTCACCCAGAGAAGGAGTGTGGTGCTGTGAGCCTGCAGGTGAGGGCACAGGGGGAGCATGGAGCAGGGCAGGTAAGGTCTGCACTGGGACACCTGTGGGAGGGAGACAATGGGAACCAGGGAGCTGGACACCTGCCCATCCCTGGGACCTTCCTGTGGTCAGAGAGGAGCAAGGCCCCTCACAGTCTCTCCTGCTTGTCTCTGGGGAGGTCTTCTAGGAGATTCTAGAAGAGAGATTGACACCAAACCCAGGTTCAGCTGCCTGCCGCTCATAAGCCAATAATGGAGAGACAGGGACTGGTGGGAGGAAAGCAGGTCTATTCAAGGGTCGGCAGCTTGAGAAGGTGGGAATCTCTCCTGAGAACTGGACACAGGTAGGCATTTCTGCAAGGAAAAGGAAGAATGGAACAGAAAGGACTCAGCAAAGACATGGAGAGGAGAGTGGTGAGGGTTCTGCATTGAAGGGACAATGAGCCAGCAACACAGTCCGCTCAGGTCACTGATGGGAGGTCAGCAAATCCTGGGCTGAAGGTCTGAAGGCCAGAATGAGCTTCTTTCGAAGTCAGTGTCTAGAACTGTACAGCCAACAGGCTGTTCATCTGAGTCCCAGATAAGTGAGCAGGCCGTCCTTTATGGAAATCATGTTAAAATGGTGGGGTGTGTTATAAGGTGTGTGTCTTAAAGATTTATATATACAAATGTTTATTACGGAGTTATTTGTAACATAGAAACAGCTGAGCCCACCACACACACATCAGCTGGAAAACGGACCGACACCGCCCTGTCTGAGCGCAGAGGGGACTCCCGTCCCTGTGTCTGCGGACCCTGCCGACCGCCTCTTTGGGGGTTTGTCTGTTCGGGTCGTCTGCCCACTTTTTAAACCAAAGTGTCTGGGTTTTTTAGTGCTAAGCTGTCTGAGTTCTTTATAAGTTTGGAGTATTAGTGCTTTACTGGACACATCATTGGCAAGTATCTTCTTCCATTCAGTAGGCTGTCTTTGTTTTGTTGGTATGTCCTTTGCTGTGCAAAACCATTTAGTCTGATGTGGTCCCATTTGTCCATTTTTCGTTTGCTGCTCTTGCCTGAGGAAACACACCCACATTACTGGGTGGTGTCGGAGACTTTGTTGCTTATGATTTTTTTACTTTCATGGTTTCAGGTTTTACACTTAAATCCTTAGTCCATTTTGTTTTTATTCTTGTATAGGTATAAGAAAACGATCCACTTACATTCTTTTGCAGTTTTCCAACATATTTAAGGGACTGTCTATTTTTAAGAGTGGGGTAGCCGTTGCATATTCCTGCCTCCTTTGTCATAAGTTAACCGATGGCGAGTGAGGCCCATTCCCGGGCTCTGTCTGTCCCACTGAACTGCGTGTCTGCTCCGGTGCCTGCACTTTGATGTCGGGGAGCACGGTGCCTCCACTTCTGTTCTTTCTCAAGATTTCCTGGGTATTCTGGGTGTTTTGGGATCCCTGTGGATTTTAGGATTAATTGTACTTCTGAGAAGGAGGCCCTTGGTTTTTGTTGTTTATTTAACAAGGATTGCCTTGAATCTGTGTACTGCTTTAGGCAGTGAGGACATTTTACCACTGCTACTCCTCCAACCCGGGAGCACAGTGGGTGGCCCACTAGTTTGTATCCTCTTTGGTCTTTTTCTCCCTGACTGACCGTTGTCAGGTGACAGTGTTCACCCTCTGTGGTTAAATTCGTTCTTAGGTATTTATGCTTTCTCATGAAATTGTAAAAGGGATTTTAACATTTTTCTTTTTTGATTACTAATTATTGCTGTTAGAAATGCCACCAGATTCTGATTTTGTATTCTGCAGTATTATTGAATTCACTCAGTACTTGTCATAGTCTTTAAAAAAATTTGGTGGGGTCCTCAGGCTTTTCTGTATATTGTTTCATGTCATCTGCAAATAGTGAGAGTTTTACTTTCTCCTTTATGGTTTCTATGCCTTTTGTTTCTTTGTCTTGACTGATTGGTGTGGCTAGTACGTTCAATACTGCATTGAACAGAAGTGGTGAGAGTGGGCATCCTTTTCTCATTCCTGATCTTAGAGGAAAAGCTTTCAGCTTTTCACCATTCGGTGTTATGTTGGTTGCTGGATTAGGAATCATGTTTAAATACAGAGATCTCATTTATAATTGTAACACATTGAACCCAATATGGGCATTCAAATTGTATCTACATTTTGCTATTGTTGACTTTACTATGACCAAGAGCTTTAAATATAAACCTTTGTGTTCATGCCTGATTTTCTTTCTTTGAGAGCTATTCTTGCCACTGGAATTTATGGGTCAAAGGATAAAATATTTTTAAGGCATTTGGTACATATACGTGGCTAAAGTACACCTAAAATATTCACTTTCCTATGAAGCAAAGCATAAGATTACTATTATAAATTATTTATACTTTATCCTTTTACTTTTTTGTATTTCAAAGTTGTCTATAATGAGGAATAAAAAACAATCAATAACCACGCAAATAAGTAGAAATACATTCCTCACTCTGAAAACTTTTAAAATTTAAAACATTCCGATAATTTTCAAAGTACAGGGTGCAAAGGACTCGCCTTCTGCTCTGGGTGGAATGGGAGCCCCTGGGAGGGGCTGACCAGGAGGGAGGGGAGGGGTCAGGACGTCCTGGCTGCTGTGCGGAGCACGGCCTGCAGGGGGCAGCAGTGGGATGGGGACTCAGAGCAGAGGGTCCTGCCTTTCTCAGAGGGTGATGCTGGGGGCTGACACCTGGCTGTTGCAGGGAAGTGTGGACCAGTGGAGGGCATTTGAGTACGTTCGCACAGAGGATTGCAGGACTCCTTGATGGTGAGGGTTCAGGTACATACATTTACCGTTCCATGTTTCATGGGTGATTTCCGTGTTGAAATCCAGGGTGAAGAGACTCCCAAGGAGACATTTGCAGAGGAGGCTCTCAGGTCAGCAGCCATTGCGCTTGCACCGCCCCCCCCCCCCACCCCCGTCCCACCCTCGGTCTGCCCTGGGGAGGCCGCGTCTCCATGAGGAATTCTCCGGCTTCTCCCAGGTCGTCACTGCTACCCAGCCCCTGCTGGTGTCTCTCTCTGCACAGCAGGGAACGATGGTGAGGCGCCTGGTCCCCCGTCTGCCTGCCCTCCCTGTCTGCCTCGCCGTGGTACAGCTGCTCAGCCCCTGCTCAGGTAGGACCTGCTCTGCGTTTGTGCATCCGAAGCCTTTCCCTTGGGGCCCAGTCAGAACCCTGGACTCCCCACACCCCTGGGAGGCCCGTCCAGACACTCCTGTGCTAGGACTGAGTTCCTGTCTAGGTGTCTCTCTCCTCGCCCTCCCTCTTGGGTCGCCCCCTGGCCCTCTGGCCCAGCTCCCTCTGATGGAGCCCCTCCTTCTGCTGACCAGCTCAGTTTGCTGTGGTTGGACCCCCCGAGCCCATCCTGGCCACCGAAGGTGAAGACGCTGAGCTGCCCTGTCACCTGTCCCCGGAGATGAGCGCTGAGACCATGGAGCTGATATGGATGCGATCCAGCCCCAGGCAGGTGGTGCACACGTACGCACACGGGCAGGAGTACATGCCGGCAGCAGAGTATCGAGGGAGAACCTCGATTTCAAGAGAGGACATCACTGTGGGGAAGGCTGCTCTCCGGATTCGGGATGTCAGAGCCTCTGACAGTGGAACCTACCTGTGTTATTTCCAACATGGAGATTTCTTTGCAACAGCCCAGGTGGAGCTGAAGGTTGCAGGTGAGCCTCAGGTTTCATCTGTGCTTGTTTCCTGTGGGGTCAGGTGCAGAGGCTCCAGGCCTACCTGAGAGCTCTCCCTGCTCCTCACCAGCACCTGCCCCCCTGCCTCCCTCCCTGCTTCTCTCAGGCCTGTGATAGACCCAGGTCGTCCCACAGGAAGGGCTCCTCCTGCGTCCAGTGAAGAGTCCCTCACGCCGCCCACCAGGTCTCAGCAGGGAAGTGGAGGCCGGGGACAGGAAGGAGGAGGACACCTCCCCACAGTAGGTGGCACACAAGTGTTTGGGTTCAGTGTGTCCCAGACAGTGGCCGTAGGTCCCCCAGGTGCCTGCTGCTGTGGGTCCAGGGGGCTGAGCTGCAGGGACCACAACTGTGGTGCCCACATTCTCCAACCAAAGGCCCCGGGACACACGTGCAGTTGAACAGGGTGTGTCCATCCCTGGAGCAGTGAGGGGGGACACACAGGGGAGGAAACCGAGGTGTCTCAGAGAGGGGGTGTCAGGGAGGACTCGGTGTGACCTCTGCGCTGTCAGGGGACTTGGGAGGATGTGGAAGCAGGGCTCTGCTCTGGGCTGGGTGCTGTCAGGAAGGTGCAGGGTGTCATGGGTCACTCCCAGCCAGGACAGGGAAGAGTGGTCACTGCTGAGGTCTGCACACTGTTCCTGCTTCCTCTGTGCTCAGACCGACTGCTGAGTGGTCCTGACCTTGTCCTGACCTGTCCCAGTGACAAGGTGACCTTGTCTGAGGTGCTGCTCCATGAAAGTGCTCGTGTCCGGGTGTCAGGGCTGCACTTCACCTTCTCAGGACACAGCCCCGCCCTGGGCTTCTGCCTGGTGGGTCCCTGGGGAGCCCAGCAGGGGATGGACTGTGGGGGGTCCTGGCTTTGTCCCTGCAGGGCCTCTTGAGCCAGACACTGTCCCTCCCTGTAGATCACAGGTCCTTTGAAGAGAGTCCTCCCCACAGGACTCTGTCCTCTCAGGTCTGTAAGAGACTCCCTCCCTGCTCCCCTTGTGTTTAGGGATTCAGTGTCAGTAGGAAAAACCTCACAGTTCCTGGCCTGGGTCAGCGCTCCTCTGTGGAGAAGTGTTCCCCGTTCCACAGTCACGTGATACAAACTTCCCACAGTGGAGGCTGACACCTGCAGCATTAATTAGAGCAAGAGTTTCCCATGGGCACACGCATATAGCACACACCTGGGGCGGCAGCAAGACGAGGTGCAGATCCTTCCCCCACGCGGCAGGCAGGGCAGAGGCTGACACAGGACAGGCAGGAAGGATGGGGCACTGGGGTGGGACCTGCTTCAACTAACAGGGAATTTACATGCTTGCCTAGGGTGGGGTGAGGGGCTGTTCCAGGAACCAGCATGTCAGGGCCATGGGGGAGGGGAGGGTCCAGCAGTCTCTAAGGGGATTTAGGGGAAACAATGTCACTTCCAGCCCAGATCCCCCTGGATCAAGCACAAGGGTCCAGCCATGGTCAGGCAGTGGTCACACCGTGGGTCAGTCTCTCCTGCACAGCACACTCTGGGAGCAGTTCCTGTGAATCCCTGCTGGGCTCATCCAGGGTGGGTGTGCCCCTCCCTGCTGTGGAGACCCCCACCAGTGCACAGGGCTCCCCAGGATTCAGATTCACTGTTCCTCCCCAGCGCTGGGCTCTGACCCCCACGTTGACATGAAGGGCTACGAGGCTGGAGGGATCCGTGTGGAGTGCACGTCTGCCGGCTGGTACCCGCAGCCCCAGATCCAGTGGAGAGACGCCAGGGGACACAGCTTGTCTGCTGAGGTGGCCACAGCGGCTGCAGACCCCCGGGGCCTTTATGCAGCCTCAGCCTCTGTGATCCTGGAGGACAGCTCTGGGGAGGGGGTCTCCTGTGTCATCAGAAACCCCCTGCTGGGCCAGGAAAGGTCAGCCAGGCTTTCCATCCCAGGTGAGTGCCCTGCCCACTGCCCTGGGCTCCTGGGTGGCTCCTGGGGGAAGGTGTGGTTGTCTGCTGCTGACCTGGGTCTCTTCAGGGAACAGAAGGGACAGAGCAGGGACCTGCTGCTCCTTCCCCATGAAGCTGTTTGTGTCACAGACACCTTCTGAGCACTTCCTGCGGCCACACCCGGTGCCAGGGGATGGGAACTGGGGACAAAGGGTCAAGGTCAGCAAAGTTATGAGAAAAGGGGGAAAATATGTACAAAGCAAATCTTAGAAAAAGGGCTGATCTCCTCAAAATCCAAAAGTACCAAGTAGAGCAATGAGCAAAGAACAGGAAGTATCAGTTCACAGAACAGGAAATGACTCAGGAAAAGGTGTCTGATCTCCCTGATTAGGGAGGTGATTCCCACCTGTGAGACTGGCAAGAAAGGAAAAACGAGGTGATGGTGACACATTCTGATGGTGGAATTTTGGGGAGACAGTGACTCTGAGAGGTCTGTGTCAATAAGCACAACTGCCCCTGGGGACACCAGAGCCACCTTGTCCAGACTAGTTATTCAGTTGTACAAGACCCCACTTCTGGGACTTTTACCTGGCAGATAAGCTCACATTTGTGTGTAGTGACTCATATAAAAGGTTATTTCCTTTATCATTAATTATAATAACTAAGAGTCAGAGACGGTGCAAGTGCCCCCGAGGGGCCGTGTGTGCAGGGGGCGCTGCCCTGTGAGAGCAGACACAGACCTGCTCCCTGTGCTGAGGCGGGAAGGCCGCCCAGACCCGGGGGAGCAGAGGGAACCACCTGTGGACCCGCTGGTAAACAGTGCTGTTGTCAGTGTAAACAGGATAAATTAAAAGTATATCTATGTTTTTAAAATTTAATAAAAGTTTCATGGCACTCACTATGTGTCAGGCACTGTGTAAGCATTAATTTAATCCTCTTACTGAACAGGACAGCAGGAACAGGTGGTTAAGTCATTAGTTCAAGGTCACAGAGCTAGTCAGGCAGAAGATCCTGAATTTGAACCCAGGTCCTCCAGCCCCAAGGTTCACATTTTTAATCACTACATAAACTGACTCAGAAGAAGCTAATAAAGGGCAGAGGGAGGAGCAGTGGAGAGAGTCCAATGACTTTGTATATGTTCTTTTATATTCGAAATATTCCCTTGTCAGAGGCAGTTACTGCAAGACAACGGTTTTACATGCCAGTGAAAGTTCTGGGCACTTCGGGGAGAGAACGATTGTTTCAGTCCCCAGATACTTTCAGACCCAAGGTGGCCATCAGCTGAGGCTCACCCTTCCCAGGCCCCTTCTTCCGGAACGCGCAGCCCTGGATGGTGGCCCTGAGCCTGACCCTGCCGGCTCTGCTGGGGCTCCTGGCGGGGGCGGGGTACTTCCTGTGGCGACAGCAGAAGAAGATCCAGGCCCTGTCCAAGGAGAAGGAGAGGGAGCGAGAGGAGAAAGAAGCAGCTCAGGCGGAGAAAGAAGCAGCTCGGGCGGAGAAAGAAGCAGCTCAGGCCAAGGAGCAGTGGGAGCGAGGCGCCAAAGGTGAGGCCCCGCTGCAGGTGGACGCCACCTCCCGGCCCCACCCCGCACCCACCACAAAGGTCCCCTATTCGATCCCCTTTAAAGGACTTTCTTTTCCTGCTTATTTCCAGAGAAGCTGCAGGACGAACTCAGTAAGTGACGATCCCCGGCCCACGCATCCTGGGGTCTCTGCATTACCCATGTCACTGACCCCAAGTTTGTTCCCTGCAGGGTGGACAAACATCCCGTACCTACCAAGTGAGTGACCCGGATTGGCCTCTCAGCCTCTCTGCTCGGATATTTCAGCCCTTTCCCTCCCCCCTAACTCCCAGGGGAAGGATGAGGACGCTGATGGGGGACCAGGCAGGGGTCTGTCTCAGGGGGGAAGGGGCTGCCGTCTCTCTCCACCAGGGGGCGCTCGCGTGGGAAACCCCAGGGAACCCCAGAAAGGAGAGTGGGTGGGTCAGGGGATTCAGTGTGAGAGTCCTTCCCACCCTGATTGTTTCACAAACTCTGTAGCCCACTGACACAAAAGGCAGAAGGAGCGAAAAGTGTCTTAAAAACAGGAGTGGCCGTGTCAGTTGTCACAGACTTACCGTCGCTGCTGAAAGAGTAGTATCTGAAATTTTCCCATTAGGTTATTCCATTGTTTCCAGAGTAGGCGGGAAATAATGCAGATTGAGGGGAATGAATCCCAGCACACAGGTACACACGTGTGTACACAGGGCAGCGTATGTGCAAACACACCCAGGTCCTGGAGAACGTGGTCATCATTTATATGACAGGGTCGTGGTCCAGGTCCCCCAGGGACTATCTGACCACAGATAGTCCCAAACCCTGAACACACGAGGTTTTTCCTTTTCACGTAAAGAAAGGATTCTCGTTGGCACAGCAGCATCACAGTATCACTGTCCTTGCACTTCAGGGTCATTAGTAGGTAAAATACGGGTGACTGAACACCAGCGCTGTGACCCTGGGACCGTCCATGTGTCACAGAGACGCTCCTCAATGATAAAGGGGGTGAGGATGCCCAGGGTGGACGTGCTGGACACGGGGGGATTCAGGAAGGGGCAGGTCTAAGCAATAGCAGGGGATCTCCTCACACTGCTTAGAGTGATGTGCAATTTAAAACTTCTGAATTGCTTGTTTCTGCAATTTTCCAATTTTTATTTTCTGGCTATGGATGATAGAAGGCAAACAAACTTTAGAACAAACTGTATAAGCGGTGCCTCCTGCACAGACATGGACAGGACAGCTGTGCGGTGACCCTGGGACAGCCCGTGCAGGGCGTCTGGGGGTCCTGAGCTGCAGCTGATGGAAAGAGGAGGGGTAGCCGGGGAGGGAACAGGCAGAGGGGGAGGTGGGGATGGTAGGGGCACACAGGGAGATAACAGGGGAAGCACAAGGGAGAGAAAGGAACCAACTCAGAAATGACACTTCAGGTGACTGTCTGTCTCCATTGCAGGTGAGCAGTCTCAGGTCTATGCAGGTGAGTGAGGCTGAGGCTCTCTGGTTTCCCGGCTCCTGTGTGGGAAGCACGTGCAGCCTTTCCTGCTGGGGGAGGGGCCATCCCATCCAGCTCAGAGGCTCATTCTCTGTGTCTGCACCACCCCCTCCTGTCTGGTCACTCAGAGAGGACCTTCCAGACCCAGTGTCCCCTCACCCTGCTGACACCCACGCCCACACCCGGCACAGCCTGGTCATGTCCCCATGGCCCCAGCGTGATGGAGGGGAGCCCAGCACTGGGAGAGGGTGCAGCCTGGTCCACAGAGCTGCAGATGAGGGGAGTGGACGTTGGAGGGGACTGAAGAGAGGAGGGAGAAGAGGCTCAGTGAGGACAGTGGGGGGGACAGAGAGAATGACCTTTCCTTGTCTGTGTCTCCTTCCTTCCAGAGTTGAAGGCAGCAGTCTTCCAGCCTGGTGAGTGGGTCCCTCTGTGTCCCCAGGACAACCCCCAAGGGCCCCTGCTCCCTCTTTCCTCTCCAACTGTTGACTGGGACAGTTCTGGTGGGTGACCTGAGGTCATTGTCTCAAAGGTGTGTCCACCTGCTGCCCGGAGCCCCGGGACCAGGGACAGCAGGTGCCCTGGGGCCCACAGGTCTCTGTGGGAGGAAGAGGCAGGAGGGTGGGGCTGGAGGGAGGGGCTTCAGGGAGAGGAAGGGGGGACCTGACCAGGCTCCTCCCATCTTGCCCCCGTGTGTCCCTGAGTTCTGCCGTGTTCCACAGTCACTGCTGCTCTGTGAGGGCTGGGACAAGGACCGAGTGAGGTGGTGACTGTGTGTTGTCAGAGCACCCACAGGAGACAGACGGCCTGTTTGAAGGGGGTGTTTGTCTGATGGTAATGACCACAGTGAGGAGAAGGTGTCATAAGACCTAAAAACGATGCAGACAACTCCTCAGACTGTAACAACTGTGCTGTAGGGTGACTCACTCCCAGGGGTGCAGGGTCGGAGAGGACAGAGGACCCCACAACCTGCACAGATTATTCCCTGACAACACACCCCTCACAGCACTTTCTCACACTGTGACTCGGGCACTGATGACTGACAGGAACAGGGACAGAGAATGGGGCAGCACCAGCCACACCTCCTGGTGGTCCTGTGACAGGTGACCCTTTATAATCCACACGGTCCCCAGTGTGGAGTTGACCTCGGTGCCCCTGTCACTCTGGTTGTTACTGACAAAAGTGCTCATGGCCGTGTTTAAGGGACACGGATGACCGTCACCTGGAGGCTTTGGTGTGCTGGCTGAGGACAGTGAGGTGGGTCAAAAGTCACAGCAGGAAGAGGTGAAAGAGATCCCTGACACAGAGATGGGGTTGGGTGTGTTCACAGTGACAGGTGGGGTGACAGGGAAACCAACAAGGACGACTGGGCCCCAGGGCTCCCAGCAGTGGGAGCTGTGACCCCCCTGGGCCGAGGGCAGAGGGACAGGGAGGACTCCCTGGGGCCTGGAGGAGGCAGCCGGGGCTCAGGTGGGGGCTCCTGGGGGAGGTGCTGCGGTGCAGCATGTCCCTGGGGGACGTGGGGGTCAGTGCTGTGCCCCCTCTCCTCCCTCCTTCCCGTGTCCAGCCTGTGCCTCCCCTTGGCCAAACCCCACAGTAACCAGAGCCCAGGGGCCCAGGGGTGCTGTCCATGGAGGACTGACTCCTGGGCCAGAGAGGGTGGGACAGGTGGGGAGGGACCCCAGAGCACATGGAGCCCAGCCTGGCCCTGAGCACAGGAGGGACATTGTGTCTGTTGTCACACCAGGCACTTCCTCTGTGCCCAGCCTGGGGCTCAGTATACCACCCATTTGTCTTATTCCTCCCCAGAGATCAGTGTTTTACCTCCACTTCACAGACAGGAAATTGAACTTGAGATGTTCCGTAGCTGGTGTCTGTGGGAAGAGAGACTGTGCAGGAAGGGACGTCCCCCAGCTCAGGGGGCAGGGCCAGGGCTGACGTTTAATCCATGTGACTGTGCAGCACAGGTGGGCTCGGACATTCTGGGGCAGAAGCAGGAAAATGGTAGATCCCAGCCCTCCTCACCCTCCCCTTCCTCACCAATCACAAGACCTCTGCATTTCCCTGGCACGGCCAAGGGTCTCATCCAGGGTAGGCTGGGGACCCCAGACTGTGCACTTGGCCTCCTGCCCAGACTCAGGCCTGGAAGGCTGAGGCTCTGAAGTCCAGGAGCCACAGCTGACCCCACGCCCTCTGACCCCCCTGCAGCGGATGTGTTTCTGGATCCAGACACGGCGCACCCCGCCCTCCTGGTTTCTGAGGACAGGAGGAGCCTGCAGTGGGCAGACACATGGGAGGACCTGCCAGAAAACCCCGAGAGATTTGACTGGGAGTCCTGTGTGCTGGGCTGTGAGAGATTTACGTCTGGGAGACACTTCTGGGAGGTGGACTTGGGGGACAGAAAAGATTGGTTTGTTGGGGTGTGCAGGGAGAGTGTGAGCAGAAAAAGTGGTGGTGAAATAACCCCCGAGAATGGATTCTGGACAGTGAGACTGGCCTTTCCAAATGACTACGTGGATTTCACGAACCCGGATAGCATGCTGACCGATGTGAACCCTTATGAGAGGGTGGGGGTTTTCCTGGACTACGAGCTGGGCAAGGTCTCCTTCTACAATGCCCTCGACGGGTCTCCCATCTTCACCTTCCCACACACCTGCTTCTCTGGGCCTCTGAGGCCTGTTTTTGGGATTTGGACAATGGAGCCCACTCCCTTGACCATTTGCCCAGCAGAGGAAGGAGTGAGGAGATCCCTTGTGCCTGACCCATGGCCTGACCCTTCCCTGGAGACCCCAGTGTCCCCGGGCTCAGCTGGTGGGAATGGGGACCCTCAGGATGAAGAAACGTCTCTGCTTCTCGCTGCCCCGCCTGGAGCTGAGGGCCTCCTGGACACAAACCTCTCAGCAAGAAAACACTAAAAACACTGAGTGACGGACTTCACTGACATTCACTCAGTTTTTTCACACGAGAGACAAGGAGACCAGGGTGCAGACAGTGAGTTGACTTTCCAAAGGTGAGTCAGGGCCTTTGAACAACCAGAGCTGACACCTATAGGTAACTTCGCATGTACTAGTGCTGTGCTACCTGCTTCACGTGAATCTGACTCATTCTCAAAAACCCTGTGAGGCAGCCTCATTATGAAAGTGTAGAAACTGAGGCAGGGGCAGTTCACTGAGGTACATAATTCACTCAGATTTTAGTGCTGAATGATGTCCATCCTGTGCCCCTCCCTCTCCCTCTCGTCTGTCCCTTTGCAGCTGATTGTCCAGTTGGGCAGGGTCATGGGCAGCCCCGAGGGTCCCTCCCAGGGCACCAAGGGTAAAGGTCACTGCAGGTGACTGTGAAGGCCACACCCACTTGGACCCTTCAAGGTCAACTGTCAGAGCCAAGGTCCACCCTTCACTGACGGGCTCTGCAGGACACCGTGGTCCAGAGGGTAAACTCACAGTGACCCCATCACACAGGCTGAGAAGGGACCAGCGGCCACTTTCTGAACCAGCCTGTGACCTGTGGGCACAGAGCAGACCCACCCTCCCACCTCCCACCTGAAGGTCCTCTGTGAGCAGGAGGGTGGGGGGAGAGGCAAACAGACGTCAGTGGAAGTTTCATCACACGGTGGGACCCACGTCCAGGACAGGGACGCCCACCGCTGACCACCCACTGAGGTTCCTGAGGTCCCTGTCACCTGGGGGTCCTGGGGAAAGGCCACTCTTCCTCCTCATCATCATCGTCACTGTGACTGTTCACCGTGTGTCCCCTCCCCCCAAATGTGGGTGTCGTGTCACATGTGTTAAATAAATGTGTCAATAATCATCACCCTTTGACAGAACTCTTTCTAGATCTAACTCCGTGGTTAATTCACCAGGTTCACAGTTTACCTCCTGGGCACATTTTCCCCAATCCTTATTGGATTAACTTTCTATTTTTGCTGTAATAGTATAAATTTTAGGACCTAATACAACACAAATCTGTTATCTCACAAATCTCTGGGTCAGAATCCAGCACGGCTCTCGCCAGACTGTTTTTAAGGTGTCTGCAGGCTGCTATTTCCCTTGTTTGTTTGTTTCTTGTTGTTTTCAGGGTGACCCAGGGACGAGTCTGCATTGCTGACTCTGGCTGCTGGCAGAGCTGAGTTCTCTGCAGTGACGGGACCCGGGTGGCCCCTCTTGCTCTTGTCAGAAGAGCTGAGACCCTCCAGGCTGGGAATGTCTAGGGTCGTTCTGGCAGGGACAGACGTGAGGGAACAGTCAGGTGAAGGGAGCAATGTGGGGACAGGGTCCCAGGGGTGGAGTCACTGCTGGTGGGGCCCTTGCTCGTGAGCTACCTGCAGTGTCCAGTGGAGACAGTGCCGAGGACGAACGACCTTTGTGAGCAGGGGAGGGTGGCCCCGCTGCTTCACAACGTCACAGCCCAGGACAGCGCCATCCACCTCTATCATTTCCAACCAGCCACGTCCTGAGATGAGGCCACTCTGTGCCTGATGGTGGCAGGTCCATTGTTTCTCTTTGGTGACATTTTCACAGTGTGACCCTTGGGGATCGTTTCTCTCTGCACTTTGCACCCTCCAAAAGACCAGCAGATGTTTCTCTAGGGTCCCCTCTACCTTGGCAGGGGGCTTCCTCCTGCCCGAGGGCCCAGTGAGGGGGTGTGTCCTGCTGAGCTGTGGGCATTGGGTCTTGAGAAGCACAGTGAGCTCAGTGGGGCCGTGAGCAGGGGAGAAGGTGGAACCTCATGGAGTAGCCCCTGCTGCTGCTCAGAGATTCCTAAGGGTCCTTGACTGTCACGTGCATTAGGATCAGACACTTTAGACATGTTTGTCTGTCACAGGCCTGGAGCCCAAGCCCCTCATTGAGATGAAGGGCCACGAGGACAGGGGTGTCCGGCGGGAGTGCCCCTCCACATGAAGGTACCCAGAGCCCCGTGCAGTGTGGGGACCCCTATTGTGAGCTCATGCCCTCCCTAGAGGAGGCTCACGGAGCTTGGGACACAGACGGCCTCTACAGGGTCACCATGACCCTGACCGTCAGGGACAGCTCTGTGAGGACAAGCCCTGCTCCGTCAACAATACCTCCTGGGCCAGGGGAGGGGCTCTGGGGTCTCCCTTCCAGGTCAGCTCCCTGCCCTCTGGGGGCCCGGCCCGTGGACACAGGACCCTCAGCAGACAGTTGGGAGCCTGAGTGGGGCTGGGGGAGGGGCGGGGCTGGGAGGGCCCTGGGCCCTGACGAGCTCAGGGTGCAGCTGAGCTGAGGCCTCCCCCCTCCTCACAGGGGGCATCACAGAGTCTCTCATCCCAGGAGGAGGAGCCTCGTCTCTGAGGGTAAATCTGCTCATTTTCCCTGTTGTGGTTCTGATGCTGCAGCTACGGTTGTGTGTTCAGGACAATCACACACCATGGAGAGAGGTGGGGGCAGGGGGCTGTCTGCACCTGGGGGTGCTGATGATGAAGCCTCCCCTCCTGCCCCTGGGGTTTTCCAAGCACAGAGCTGGGACAGTCAGTATCTACAGACACTCATAAAGTCACTCAACAAACACTTAGCAAGGATCACATATGTTCTAGGCTCAGTTCTAGAAACAGGAGATAAATCAGGGAAGAAAATGCATAAAGATCTCTTCCCTCATGGGGCTCCCCCTCGAAAATCAGAGAGTAATCTATAAAATAGCTGAAGCCAGGAGTAAAATTATTAATTGAGCTAATATATTAGAGGGTGAGACGTGCTATAGAAAAATAATTGGGAAAGGATATATGGGGGCTCAAAGCAGCGGAGCTGTGCTATAACCGGAAAGGTGAGGGAGGCTCCTGTGAGAAGGTGACAACAGGGCACGTGAGGGGTGAGCACCAGGGAGCAGGAGGGGCAGGTGCCCGGACCCTGAGGCAGCAGCACCTCTGGCAGTTTCCAGGAACCCTGGAGGCAGGTGTGGGTGGAGGGACTGAGTGCAGGGAGAAGGGGAGGAGGGGGTGGGGACCTGGAAGGGGCCCAGACCAGACGGGGCAAAGCAGGTCCCAGGAGCCTGTGGTGGAGTCTCAGGGAGACAGGAGCCCCGGAAGGGACTGGAGCAGAGGCCGGAAGGAGGGTGTTGCAGTGACCAGGCCCCAGGGAGGGCGGCTCAGCGGGGACGGTGACGGTTGTGGGTTTTCACTCATCTGGTCCTTCCCACGGGGACTGCAGGTGCTGCTGCTCTTCTGTCTCCTCAGCCCTGACAGGTGACACAACTAGAACTGCTTGGTGACCAGCTGACGGCTTCTGTTTGAGGGAAAACCATCATGGACTGGGGGCTGCAGGGCCTCACCCGGAGGGGAGCCTCCCCCTGGGTGATTTGGGGCGACAGGAAGGGGTGCAGAGGCAGAAAGGGGCCTGACTGTCTGGGGGTCGGGGTGTCCTGGTGAGGCAGCTGCTCCTGTGTGGGGCGGGGGGGGGGGCAGGTGAGTGGCTGAGCTGCTGGGAGGGTTGCCTGAGCGTCTGTCAGTTTCCCTGACAACGGGGTGTTTCCAGTGGCCCAGCAGACGTCAGCGAGGGTGCGTTGTGTGGGCCACAGGGGCGGCCTCTGCTCTGTGGGTCCACGTGTGTGAGTTGTCTGCATCAGCCCCAGCCGTGGCCCCCGCTGTGGCTCCTGAGAGGGAAGAGGACAGAGCAGGGACCTGGGCGAGCTCCTCAGAGGTGCACCCAGGGGTGCTCTCGCCTGGACCTCCCTGGCCTCACTGACTGGGACTTTGCTAGTCTTCGTTCCAGAAGAAGTCTTCATCCCAGCCCCCCGGCCTGGATGGTGGCCCTGGCGGTCCTCCTGCCGGCACTGCTGTTCTTCACCACTGTCGGGGTCATCGGCCTCTGCTCGAAACCCCACAAGGAGAAAGAAACTCTGTCACTGGGAGAGGATTATGAAGATAAAGAGGAAGACACTGCAAGGAAAGAGCTGGGTAAGGACCATGTGGGAAAAGAGGAGGAAGGTCTAACGGGAGGAAGAAGAACAGGAGGGTAGTTGCTGTCTGTCAAAGGCACAGCTCAGAGCTGGGGCCTGGGGGACAGAGGGCAGAGGAGACAGCAGCCCGGCTTGCAGTTCTGTGTCCTGGTCACGGAGTCCTCCTACTTGCCTTCACCCCTCAAACGTGGCATCCACTCACCCGGGACAGAGAGCCCTGGGCTGCTGGGAGAAAGCCAACCTCCACAGGCACTGCCACCAGCCAGGCCCCTGGTCCTGCATCTGGACGGGTCCCTGCACGTCGGAGAGGGGACAGTGACTTCACAGGGAGGTCTGGGCCTTCGTGTCACACACACTCAAAGTCACGGTTCTCTGCGGCGGACACCCCTTTGTTTCTGTTTGTGTTTCAGATCAACTTCAAGAAGAATTGCGTAAGTGTAGTGTTTCTCGAACGACCCCACGCACGATGTCTACTCCGTGGGTCACCGTGTCTCGTGCAGCTGACTCCCTGTCTGTCCCGCACAGGGTGGAGAAGAGGCCTCCTGCACGCTGGTGAGTGTCTCTGACCTTCCCTCACCTCCTGAGCGCTGTCCCCACCAGCCAGCCAAGGGGGCGCAGGAGCCAGGAGGGACAAGAAGCCGCAGGGCCTGGGGCGGGGGAAGGGCCAGGTCACTGGCCCCATCTCATCCAGCGTGAGGATCCCAGGTCTCCCCACAGGGACTTCCCAGGGCTCTTGTTCAGCTCTCGGCTTCCTTAGCCACCCCTGACCTCACATTTAAAAAAAACACTATTTTACCCACGATCATCTGGTCACGCACACAGAGGGAACTTCCCCAAAGCCCACGGTTCCCCCTCTGCTGCTCTTGGGTCCTGGATTAGCCTCAGAGAAGACACTGCACAGCCAGGTGTGACCTGGGAGAAGGCACAGAGTGCAGGGACGAGACCTGGGGGACGGGAGTGAGCTGCCCCCAGCCCGGCTCAGGGCTGGACAAACCCGGGCCACAGATGCCTGCCTGCCCCAGGAGGGCCCTGATGCTGGCCATGGGCAGCCTGCGGGGCGAGGACAGGGTCAGGCCAGCGGGAGCCACAGCATCCCCTCCCTCCCTGAGGAGCAGCCGGCAATGGGGCCCAGCCCGCTCCTGCTCAAGGCAGCCAGCCCCCAGGCTTCCCCAGACACCCTGGTGCTCGCCCCCTCCCACTCCAGGTGAGCTTCAGCATCGTCACCGTCCCACACAGCGAGGTGGGGAAAGGAGAAACTCCTGCCCGCCCCCCCCCCCCCGCCCCTGTGCCCAGAGTGGGGCTTCAGACCGGGCGCTAAAGCGAAGCTGCACGGAAACACTTCCCCACCTGTTCCCAGATGCACCTCTCAGGTGGCCCGTTGACTTGGAGGGACATTGTCCCTTTTCACCCTCCGCAGAGACCCTTGTCAGTCACTTATGTCAGGTGTCACCTGCAGAAACTGGTGGAACACGGAGGACCAGTGAAGGGACCCGCTATGCCCAGCCCCTGTTTCAGGAGACGCTGGCCTGAATGCTTTACTGGGAGAGGGGAGGGACAGGGTCTCTGGGGTTTGAAGCCCATCTGGCAAGTTTCCAGCTGAAAAGATTACATGTCACGTAGAGGAGACTGTGCAAACCCGAAACTGTGGAGAGAAAGTAGGAGACACTAACTTCAGCCCCTTTGCTAAGCTCTCTGCTCACTCAGTGCCCAGGTGAGCTCTCCCTGAGGCCCCGCCCCTCACTCAGCAGGTGGACATGCAGCCACAGGGGCTCTCCTCTGTGAGCTGCCTGGGGTCTGGGGTCACGGGGCCTCATGGAGGTCCCAGCACGTGGCTTTGTACCCCCAGCTTCCCGGGTCCCCCTGAGCACCCAGGCCTCACCCTCAGACTTCCTGTGCAGCTGACGTGCTCCTGGACCCAGACACCGCCCACCCTGAGCTCTTCCTGTCCCAGGACCAGAGGAGGGTGGGGCAGGGCCCCTCCAGGCAGATCCTGCCTGACAACCCCGAGAGATTCGACTGCCGGCCATGCGTCTTGGGTGTGCAGGGTTTCTCCTCGGGGAGACACTACTGGGAGGTGGAGGTAGGAAATGTGATGGTGTGGGCCGTGGGGGTCTGTGCAGACCGTGTGCACAGGAAGGGGGAGGCCCTGCTGGTCCCTCAGAATGGCTTCTGGACCCTGGAGCTGTTTGGAAACCAGTACCGGGTCCTGTCCTCTCCAGAGAAGATCATCCCCCTGAAGGAGCGCCTTCGCCGGGTGGTCGTCTTCCTGGACTACGAATGTGGAGACGTCTCCTTCTACAACATGAGGGATCGGTCCCACATCTACACGTGTCCCCGCGCCCACTTCTCTGGGCCCCTGAGGCCCTTCTTCAGGCTGGGGTCTGATGACAGCCCCCTCTCCCTCTGCCCAGCATTCACGGGGGCCCGGGGGTCACTGTGCCTGAGGGTGGCCTGGTTCTCCATGGAGCAGGGACCCACCGCAGCCACCAAGGCCAGCGCCCTGGTCTCAGAGCCCAGGAGAGAAGCCCCGGCCGTCTCTGCTCACACAGCACAGCACCCAGAGGACTCGGCCCCTCCCTCTGGGCACACCAGAGAACCTGCCCCACAGGCCCAGGACCCCTCCTCAGTCCCAGCCCATCCCCCCCTCAGGCTGTTGCTCTAGCAGCTGGTGAGCTTGTCCCCTCGGGGCAGGGGCCAGTCTCAGGGGAGCCAGTGCTTGCACGTGGCTCCGCACCAAGGACAATGTGGGACAGTGACAGGCTGACAGCCTGCTGCTCTGACATCAGGGTGACCTGTCAGCATGGGACCTGAGGTGACACCAGACACTGTGGACTTGGGGTGAGGACTGCACGATGCACCAGGACCTGAGGGGGTGAGGAGCCACCACTGGGGGTCAGAGGTGGAGGAAGTGGGACCGAGAGCTGGGAGGGTCCAGGCTGTTGGGGTGGTGGCCCCCCCATGAAAGCCAGGGGTCCTGTACCAGAAGGGCCATCCCCACAGTCCCCTAGAGTCCAGCCCTTGCAGCAGAGCTCCAGGTGCAGACGGATGACAGGCAAGGACAGAAGGATAATGGACAAGGACATCCTGGATCTGACCTGGCTCAGGTGTCCCTGCAGAAAATCTGGGTCAGTGGGGATGGCCCCAGGTTTAAGGTCCTGGCTGAGCAGGTGAGTGTGAACCGTGTTCATTCAAGGTCAGGGTCAGTGGGGAGCCCAGCAGTTTGCAGCTTCTTCTTCTCAGGATGCGTTAAAAACTTGAGAATTACTGAGCACCCTGAAGAGGTTTTGCTCATTCACTCACATCTGACAGTATTTACTGTATTGGACTGAAAAAGCTTTGAAGACATATTTATTTATATATATTTAAATATAGAGATTAATTGATCACATGCTAATGTAAATAACATGTTTTGTGAAAAATAACTTCTTTGGGAAGCAAAATTAATGCTAGTGCCATTGTTCAGTTTGTTACGTCTGGCTTAACAGAAGCCTGGATGCTCGTGTCTGTTGATGTGAGAACGTGGAATCCTGCAGAGAGTTTTCATGAGAGTTAATCTGAGGCTGACTGCCGTCGTGATGGGGGGAGGACCTGACCGCTCTGGGGAATGGCGGGTGGGCAGCTTCTCTCTGCGTGTGCACTGAGGGGGATGTGAGGGGGCCAGGGAGGAGGGAGGAAGGAGAGAGACCAAGACCCCGAGCTCCTTGGAGGGCGGCCACTCTCCCAGGGCCTGAGGAACAGGGTGACCTCTGGCCCTCAAATGCAGGTTAATCCAGGGGCCAGAGGGCAGTGGACAGGGTTTGCTGAAAGTGAAGAAAACCTCTTACCAAAGATGTATTGGCCTGTGGCCTCACTCCCGCCCTGACCTGCCCAGTAAGGGGTCTGTGGTCAAATCACCCCGTGAGGTCACTGAGGTCACTGATCTGTTCCAGAGCCTTCTTCACTTGCAGCCCCAGAGTCTTGAGAGTAAAACAGAGCGAGAGGCATCTTAAAATTCACAGTCCAGATAAATAGATAATTCTGGTTTCAATTTCTCCTTGGGGAATTTACTGTGTGAGAATTCCCTTCTTCCTTATTTTGTCACTGCCTGTCCCTTCTCATTATCAACCCACGTCCAGGGACTGTCCCTGTGTCCTGTCTGCTGCTTCCCTGGAAGCCCTCACCTCCAACCCTGGTCTTCCTCTGACCCGAGTCAGAGCTCCCCCAGTGAGAGCGGACTCTTCTCCAGGGGCAGCTTGTGAAACCAGTTGGTGGCAATGATTTAACTTGCCTCTGCCTGAGATGGTTGGTGCTCAGCAGTTGGAGGGAGAGAGAGGCTCACCCCTGCTTTGAGCAGCCACCCAGGGCAACCCTGAGCTCTTGTTCCAACCTCCCCCTCCCCACCAGCACCCTCTGCTGTGGCTACAGCTGCCCCAGCCTCTCTGCCTCCCCAGCAGTTACTCTGTCTACAGGGCATGCAGCCTAGAAAGTTGGGGTTCCCCCCCATTGTTCTACAAACACGGACATGAAACCCCTCTTCCTGCAGGATGGCACAGGTTCGGTTGTATGCAGGGGGGTGGCTCCTCACCTCCCTGGGACTCTGAGCTCCCACCCCCCAAGGGTTCAGAGCCTCAGGATACACAGAAATGGAGACAGTGAGGGTATCTTTCTGGTGAGGACAGAGAGGAGAGATGGTGGTGAACTGTCCTCTTCTCCTCAGGAGACCAGCAGGGCTCTTTGACAGGGTCCCTCAGATTGGCTGACCTGTTATTTCTCCTTCCAGAAGAACCTTGAAGGCTCACTAATCTATTGGTGATGCTTATAAATAGGGTGGTGTGTGGGGGTGGAGGGGGGCGGTGTAGGAACCAGGGGCTGGGAGTGGAGACCAGTGTGCTGGCAAACAGGTCTTCTGAGGAGACTGACGATCCCTAGCACAGTGTGTGGTGTCGCATGTCTTTGGAGAGAAAGAGATGCCTCTGAATCACGTTCACTGCCTCTCAGTCTCTCCATCCTCTCCTCCTTCCTCTCTGTCTCTGTCTCTCTCTGTCTCTGTCTCTGTCTCTCTCTCTCTGTCTCTCTCTCTCTCTCTCTCTTTCTCTCCCTCTCTCTCTGTCTCACACACAGATCCACATACACCCCCTCACCTGAAGGTGTTCATCCCAGGAGCTCCTGTGCAGTGAGGACCTGGTTTTTGGGTAACTCCTTCTGGTTCACGTGATGAATCGGGATGAGTGGGGGGCACAGAGAGAGCTTCATTCTCCCTGGGATTACATCAGCTCCAGTTTGGGACGGACCAGGTGCTTTTTCACAACAGCTGATCAGTCCTGGCAGGTGAGGCTCGGTTGATTGGAGCATCGTCCCCACACACACCAAAAGGTTTGGGGTTGATTCCCAGTCAGGGCACCTCCCTAGTTGAGGGTCTGATCCTCCATTGGGTACTTATGGGGGGCATCCAATCAATGTTTCTGTCTCACATGGATAGTTCCCTCTCTCTCTGCCATCCTCCCCCTTAACAATCAATAAAGATATTTTTTAAAAAACCTAATAGAGACAGTCAACTTCCCAGGATATCACGGACTTTTCAGTGGGTCCACCCCCTAGTCAGACCGACAAGCCTCTCTGCTCAGTCACCTCTCCCTGCTCCCTGCATCACTCTGGTGCAGGAGGGGCTGGAGAGGTGCTGGTCCCCTCGCAGGAGCAACGCTGTGCTCTCCGGGGGAGAAGCTGTGGCTTCCCGGTGAGGGAAACAAGCGTACACTCCCCAGTTCAATAAGCGGACTGTCTAATTTCCTTCTCTCTTTCTTATTAACAACTAGTGAACTACCCACAGTAACTCCGTGTGGTTACTGTCAGTCTCTGAGGTTCTCAGTTTCACCGTGCAGCCTCCCCTGTGCTTGTCAGGGGTAGAAAGTGGCCCCTTTGTTGTCCACAATGGGCACCAATAACCTACAAGGAAATTCTTGTCTCTGGACTAGGGACCTGGAGCTGCTTCTTCTTTTTCTTCTTTTTCATTTAAGGGCTGGACATTACAGATGTTTGGCTTTGGGGACCACGTGGTTCCTGCCACAGCCCCTCTTGTGACCCAGTCCTCAATGACTGTGTTACCCTGAGTTTCAGCCCTTGTCTCCCGCTGTAAAAGAATTCGGACCAGGGACACTGATGAAAGCAAAGGCAGGTTCACTGAGCCTCTGCAGAGGATGAGAACCCTGAGCTGGGGCCCCGTGTGGGGTGAGGGGTTTTCACTCCCTGGGAACAGAAGTGCTGGGGTTAACCAATCCAGGTGGAGGTTGGCTGGCTGTTTCCTCTTCAGGCATGCTGGGTGGCACTGAAATCTGGGGACATGTCAGTAAAGCAGGGCATTCTGGGTTTGTGCAAGACTTCTTGCAACCTGTCGGATGCAGGAAGGAGCTATCCTGACCAGGTACTGAGTTTGTGGCTGGGTTTGTGGCTCAGCTTCAGATCTGGAAACAGATGTAAAAGACGTCGGGGTCATTGCTGGGCCGTGGTTACAGCTGCCCGTTGGTGCTGCCGCAGCTCTGGCAGGGCCAGGGCCAGGGAGCACTTTGTGGGAACTTTGTTTTCCTCCTGGTCCAAGTGGGTTGTCTGCATCCCGGTGAAACCTTGTCTGTGGGGGCTGACATTTCCATGTCCTGTAGCTGTGACTTGTCCCCAAACAGTCTGTGGATCCCCCCGTGTCCAGTGGAGAGAACATGACTGGAAGGAGGACGACAGCGTGCCGCCACATCCCAACCTCAGTGCTCTTGTTAACTGAGGAGAGTCTGCACTGTTCTCCCCAGTAACAGGGTCTGACACCCCAGGGTGTGTTTGGAGAGCTGAGACCTTCTGCACGTCAGGCCTGTTCCCCCACCCCTGCCGCCCTCAGGAAGGTGGGTCCTGTCTCTTCCCCTCACTGAGGAGAGAAAGGTCAGATGAAGAGGTGAGAAGAGGGGGGAGGTGCAGCAGGAGTTCTGTAGCCTTGGGCCCGGGGATGGAGCTGGCCCGATGGGAGCTGCAGCCTGGAGTCCAGCGGCATCAGCCCGGCCCAGGTGAGCCCGCTGGACCAGCGGCGCCCAGCGCGCTGCAGACTGACAGGCGGGGAAAGACGATGTCAGTAGAGTCCTCTGAGATGCGGGGCATTTGCTTTGAAGCTCGATTGCAACAGTGTCTCTGGAGGCCCCAGGCCGCAGGTGGACCCTGCTGCTCCCCAAGTCCCCTGACAGACACACTCACAGTCTCTCCCGTCCAACCTCAGAGAACACAGGTCCTGCAGCAGAGGACAAGTGAGCACACCTGAAACCCAGGTGCAGCTCAGGTGAGGGGCAGAGGGTGGATGGACCTTCTCAGCAACGCCCCCATGAACCTTCCCTGGAAAACCTGGAACCTGCCCATCGGCCCCTGACACACCGCCCGTGGGAACCTGAACACGGTGCTGCCTGGGAGTGGATCTGAGACCTGAGTGTCACAGGGGCCAGGACAGGTGGCCTGGGCCTGCCCTCTCTCTGTCACACCTGCACTGGGCTCTGCTGTCAGGGACATTAGCCAACGACCACAGTGACCCTGTAATTCCTGCACCCTCCTCTCCTCCCACACTGCCCTCTGCTGCTCTGTCCTGGTTCCTCTGCTAAACACACTGTGACACAAGTGACATGAAACAGGTGTGTACAGTGAGATACTGCTCACACACACCCACACCCAGGACTGATTCACGCAGGTGAGCACACAGAGAGACCCAAGAGTGGGAGTCAGGGCTGGAGCTGGTCTGCATTGCTCCCTCCAACACGGGTCCTGGTTCACACCAACCTTGCTCACTGGTTTCTGCCAGCAACTGATGAGACACAAGGCTCGGAGCCAATCAGAGAACAAGGGTTTTCAAAGAAGGACTTTGGCCTGTTCTCCTTGCTGAGCACCCTTTCTCCTTCCCCACCCTTTCTATCAGATCATAGACACACCTGTAATAAAGAGCCCTGGAGTACCTTTGCTCTGTGATTTTCAGTTGAGAGTTCAAGGGTTAATGACGGGGAACTGGTGAAGGCCAGGGCCACAAGCCTCCTTAGGAAGGAGGGTGAGAACCTGGGGGAGCCTGCAGGGTGTCCCTCAGCCAGAGAAGGAGTGTGGTGCTGTGAGCCTGCAGGTGAGGGCACAGGGGGAGCATGGAGCAGGGCAGGTAAGGTCTGCACTGGGACACCTGTGGGAGGGAGACAATGGGAAGGGGGAAGCTGGACACCTGCCCGTCCCTGGGAACTTCCTGTGGTCAGAGAGGAACAAGGCCTCTTAAGTCTCTCCTGCTGGTCTCTGGGAATGTGTTCTAGGACTTTCTAGGAGAGAGGTTGACACCAAACCCAGGTTCAGCTGCCTGCTGCTCATAAGCCAATAACTGAGAGACAGGGACTGGTGGGAGGCAAGTAGGTCCATTCAAGGGCCCACAGCTGGAGAAGACGGGGGTCCCTCCTGACAAAGACCATCTGAACAATGGACACAGGCAGGGGTTTTTGTAAACAGAGAGAAGGAAGGAAAACAGAAAAAAACACAACAAAGACACGGAAAGGAGGGTGCTGAGAGTTCTGCATGGAGGGGACAATGTGCCAACAGCACAGTCTGTTCAGGTGACTGGTCGAGGTCAGCAAATCTCCCAGAGCTGAATGTCTGAGGGTGGAGTGAGCTCCTTCTGAAGTTAGCGTCTGGAATTCTTAAGCAAAATGGCTGTTTATCTGAGTCACATAAGTTAGCAGGTCATCATTTACAGAGATAGTGGTAAAAGAGTGACTGGGTTACCAGGTGTGTGTCTTAAAATGTTATGGTAAAACCCTGGCCACTGTGGCTTAGTTGGTTGGAGCATGGCCTCACACACCAAAAGCTGGGGGTTCGGTTCCTGGTCAGGGCAGAAACCTAGATAGTGGGTTCCAACCGAGGGTCAGGCAGCCTATGAGAGGCAACCAATCGATGTTTCTCTCTCCCCCACTCTCTTTCTCTATTCATCTCCTACTCTCTCCCCCTCTTTCTTCTCTCTCAAAAAGCATTGAAAAAATGCCTCCGGGTGAGGATTAGAAGACAGAGATTTATATGTAAATAGGTTCATTACAAAATTATTTGTAAAATAGAAAATTCTGAACCCCCCGCATACAGGACAGTTGGAGAAAGAGTCCACACACACTGTCTGACCACAGAGGGGGTTCCAGTCCATGCGTCTGCACTGACTCTTTGGAAAACTGTCTGTTCAGGTCCACTGCTCATTTTCTAAACAAGACTGTTTGTTTTTATTGGTGTTTAGTTATATGAGTTCTGTATACATTTTGCATATGAAGTGCTTTTTTAAAAAGTAGGTCTAATCACTATCTGCATTTTATTTTATTTATTTATTTCAAGATTCCATTTACTTATTTGTAGAGAGAGGGGAAAAGGAGGGAGAAAGAGAAGGAGAGAGACAATGGAGTTCAGGAGAAACACCAATCGGTTGCCTCTCACAGGGCCCCAGCTGGGGACCTGGCACAGAACCCAGGCCTGTGCCCTGACTGGGAATCGAACTGGTGACCTTTTGGATCGCAGGCGGGCACTCAACACACTGAGCCACACCAGCCAGGGTAAAGTACTTTTTAAATTGTATTATTGGAAAATACCTTCTTCATTTAGTAAATCGTCTTTCCTTTGGTTGATGGTTCCCGTGCTGTGCAAACGCTTGTTAGTTGGTCACGGTCCCATCTGTCTGTTCGTCCTTCCTTGCCCTCGCCGGAGGAGACTCACCCAAAGGGACGTCACTACGAGCAGAGCCACAGCGTCCTCACCGCCTGTGTTTTCTCCCGGTTTTCTGGTCTCAGGTTTCCCTTAAATCTCTGATCCACTTTCCTTTCCTGGCAGGTGGTACAAGAGAATGACCCAGGTACATTGCTTCTCCCATGTCTGTCCAGTGTTCCCATGGTTTTGAGAGACTCCTGGCCTCATTGTATGCTCCTCCCTCCGTCGTCACAGAGTAACTGACCACGTAAGGGAGGGCTCCTTTCTGGGCTCTGCTCGGTCCCGTTGAACTGGAGTCTGTGTTCATGCTGGAACGTTGCTATCGGACAGGGTGACACCTCCAACTTCCTTCTTTCTCAAGATTCATTGGCTATTTGGGGTCCTTCTGGGTCCATAGCAAGTTTAGGATTAGTCGTCCTACTTCTGAGGAGAAGAGCCCTGGTGTTTCACAGGCCTCGCTGGAACCTGTGTGCTGCTGTAGCCCTGAGCACACTCTGTGTGTGTGTTAAACCTTCCACCCGCGAGCTCAGTGTGTGTCCTCCCACTGATGTGTGCGCGCTCCAGGTTCCCTCCTCATCGTCTTCCAGTCGTCAGGGCACAGGTCTGCCACCTCTTGCCTTACATTTGTTCCCAGGTATTCTATGCTTTTTGATGAAAATGTAAATGGGATTTATAAAGATTCTCCCTAACATGAATCATCAGTAGGGTATAGAAGTACAGCAGGTTTCTGATTTTGTATCCTGCAAAACATGCACGTAATTTTTAGAGTACAGGGTGCAAAGGACTCTCCTGCTCTGGATGGAAGGGGAGCCCCTGGGAGGGGCTGAGCAGGAGGATGGTGAGGGGTCACGACGTCCTGGCTGCTGTGCAGAGCATGGCCTGCAGGGGGCAGCAGTGGGATCCGGGACCTGGGACAGAGGGGCCTGCTTTCTGCAGAAGGTGATGCTGGGGGTCCACACCTGGCTGTGGGAGGGAAGTGCGGGGCAAATAGACGGATTCTGACCACAGGAGAGCCCCAGACTCCCTGATGGAGAAGGTTAAGGTACATCCATAATGGTTAGATGTTTCATGGGTTGTTTCCATGTTGCTATCCAAGGTTAGGGGACTCCCCAGCAGGTACTTGCAGAGGAGGCTGTCGGGGTGGCCCTTGGGAGGCAGCCTCTCCATATGGAATCTAAGGCTTACAGGTGGTCACTGCTACCCAGCCCCCTGCTAGTGTTTCTACCTGCCCAGCAGGGAACGATGGTGAGGCTCCTGGTCCTCCGTCTGCCTGCCCTCCCTGTCTGCCTCGCCGTGGTCCAGCTGCTCAGCCCCTGCTCAGGTAGGACCTGCTCTGCGTTTCTGCACCTGAAGCCTTCACCTTGGGGCCCAGTCAGGACCCTGGATCCCCCCACCCCTGCAAGACCCATCCAGACCCACCTGTGTGAGGACTGAGCTCCTGTCTAGGTGTCTCTCCCCTCGCCCTCCCTGCTGGGTCAGCCCCTGGTCCTCTGGCCCCAGCTCCCTCTGACGGAGCCCCCCCTTCTGATGACCAGCTCAGTTTGCTGTGGTTGGACCCCGTGCACCCATCCTGGCCATCGAAGGTGAAGACGCTGAGCTGCCCTGTCACCTATCCCCAAAGATTAGCGCTGAGACCATGGAGCTGATGTGGGAGCGAGCCAGCCCCAGGCAGGTAGTGCACACGTACGCACACGGGCAGGAGGAGACGCCGGCAGCAGAGTATCAAGGGAGAACTTGGATTTTAAGAGAGGACATCACTGCGGGGAGGGCTGCTCTCCGGATTCGGGACATCAGAGCCTCTGACAGAGGAACATACCTGTGTTATTTCCAACATGGAAACTTCTATGCAAAAGCCCAGGTGGAGCTGAAGGTTGCAGGTGAGCCTCAGGTTTGATCTGTGCTTGTTTCCTGTGGGGTCAGGAGCACAGGTTCCAGGCCCACATGAGAGCCGTCTCAGCTCCTCACCAGCACCTGCCCTCCTGCCTCCCTCCCTGCTCTTCTGAGCTCCAAGACAGACCCAGGTTGTCCCCCAAGAAGGGCTCCTCCTGCATCCAGTAAAGAGTCCCTCACGCCACCCACCAGGTCTCAGCAGGGAAGTGGAGGCCGGGGATGGGAAGGAGGAGGAGACACCCCACAGTGGGTGGCACACAGATGTTTGGGTTCAGTGTGTCCCAGACTGGGGCCCTGGGCCCGCCAGGTGCCCGTTGCTGTAGGTCCAGGGTGCTGAGCTGCAGGGACAGCACCTGTGGTGCCCACACCATCCAACCAAAGGCCCCGGGACACACGTGCAGTTGAACAGGTTGTGTCCATCCCTGGAGCAGGGAGGGGGGTCTACAGGGGAGGAAACTGGGGTGTCTCAGAGAGGGGGTGCCAGGGAGGACTCGGTGTGACCTCTGGGCTGTCAGGGGACTTGGGGGGGTGTGGAAGCAGGGCTCTGCTCTGGGCTGGGTGCTGTCAGGAAGGTGCAGGGGTGTCATGGGTCACTCCCAGCCAGGACAGGGGAGAGTGGTCACTGCTGAGGTCTGCACACTGTTCCTGCTTCCTCTGTGCTCAGACCGACTGCTGAGTGGTCTTGACTTTGTCCTGCCCCGTCCCAGTGACAGAGTGACCTTCTCTGAGGTGCTGCCCTGTGAAAGTGCTCGTGTCCGGGGGTCAGGGCTGCACTTCACCTTCTCAGGACACAGCCCCGCCCTGGGCTTCTGCCTGGTGGGTCACTGGGGAGCCCAGCAGGGGATGGATGTTGGGAGGTACTGGCTTTGTTCCTGCAGGGCCTACTGAGCCAGATACTGTCCCTCCCTGTATATCACAGGTCCTTTGAAGAGAGTCCTTCCCACAGGACTCTGTCCTCTCAGATCTGTAAGGGGCTCCCTCCCTGCTCCCCTTGTGTTTAGGGATTCAGTGTCAGTAGGAAAAACCCACAGTTCCTGCCTGGGTCAGCGCTCCTCTGTGGAGAAGTGTTCCCCTCTCCACAGTCATGTGATAGAAACTTCCCACAGTGGAGGCTGACACCTGCAGCATTAATTAGAGCAAGAGTTTCACACGGGGACATACATGTAGCACACAGCTCGGGAAGCAGCAAGACAAGTGCAGCTCCTTCCCCCACATGGCAGGGCAGAGGCTCACACAGGACAGACAGGAAGGATGGGGCACTGGGGTGAGACCTGCTTCAACTAAGGGAGAACTTATATGCTTGTCTAGGGTGGGGTGAGGGGCTGTTCCAGGAACCAGCGTGTCTGGGCCATGGGGGAGGGGAGGGTCCAGCAGTCTCTGAGGGGATTTAGGGGAAACAACCTCTGCTCTGGCCCAGATCCCCCTGGATCCAGCAGGAGGGTCCAGCGGTGGTCAGGCCGTGGTCACACGGTGGGTCAGTCTCTCCTGCACAGCACACTCTGGGGACAGCTCCTGTGAATCCCTGCTGGGCTCATCCAGGGTGCGTGTGCCCCTCCCTGCTGTGGAGACCCCCACCAGTGCAGAGGGCTCCCCAGGATTCAGACTCACTGTTCCTCCCCAGCGCTGGGCTCTGACCCCCACGTTGACATGAAGGGCTACGAGGCTGGAGGGATCCGTGTGGAGTGCACGTCTGCCGGCTGGTACCCGCAGCCCCAGATCCAGTGGAGAGACGCCAGCGGACACAGCTTGTCTGCTGAGGTGGCCACAGAGGCTGCAGACCCCCAGGGCCTCTATGCAGCCTCAGCCTCTGTGATCCTGGAGGACAGCTCTGGGGAGGGGGTCTCCTGTGTCATTAGAAACCCCCTGCTGGGCCAGGAGAGGTCAGCCAGGCTTTCCATCCCAGGTGAGTGCCCTGCCCACTGCCCTGGGCTCCTGGGTGGCCCCTGGGGAAGGTGTGGTTGTCTGCTGCTGACCTGGGTCTGTGCAGGGGACAGAAGGGACAGAGCAGGGACCTGCTGCTCCTTCCCCATGAAGCTGTTTGTGTCACAGACACCTTCTGAGCACTTCCTGCGGCCACACACGGTGCCAGGGGATGGGAACTGGGGGCAAAGGGTCAAGATCAGCAAAGTTATGAGAAAAGGGGGAAAATATGTACAAAGCAAATCTTAGAAAAAGGGCTGATCTCCTCAAAATCCAAAAGTACCAAGTAGAGCAATGAGCAAAGAACAGGAAGTGTCAGTTCACAGAACAGGAAATGACTCAGGAAAAGGTGTCTGATCTCCCTGATTAGGGAGGTGATTCCCACCTGTGAGACTGGCAAGAAAGGAAAAACGAGGTGATGGTGACACATTCTGATGGTGGAATTTTGGGGAGACAGTGACTCTGAGAGGTCTGTGTCAATAAGCACAACTGCCCCTGGGGACACCAGAGCCACCTTGTCCAGACTAGTTATTCAGTTGTACAAGACCCCACTTCTGGGACTTTACCTGACAGATCAGCTCACATTTGTGTGTAGTGACTCATATAAAAGGTTATTTCCTTTATCATTAATTATAATAACTAAGAGTCAGAGACGGTGCAAGTGCCCCCGAGGGGCCGTGTGTGCAGGGGGCGCTGCCCTGTGAGAGCAGACACAGACCTGCTCCCTGTGCTGAGGCGGGAAGGTCGCCCAGACCCGGGGGAGCAGAGGGAACCACCTGTGGACCCGCTGGTAAACAGTGCTGTTGTCAGTGTAAACAAGATAAATTAAAAGTATATCTATGTTTTTAAAATTTAATAAAAGTTTCATGGCACTCACTATGTGTCAGGCACTGTGTAAGCATTAATTTAATCCTCTTACTGAACAGGACAGCAGGAACAGGTGGTTAAGTCATTAGTTCAAGGTCACAGAGCTAGTCAGGCAGAAGATCCTGAATTTGAACCCAGGTCCTCCAGCCCCAAGGTTCACATTTTTAATCACTACATAAACTGACTCAGAAGAAGCTAATAAAGGGCAGAGGGAGGAGCAGTGGAGAGAGTCCAATGACTTTGTATATGTTCTTTTATATTCAAAATATTCCCTTGTGAGAGGCAGTTCCTTCAAGACAACGGTTTTACATGCCAGTGAAAGTTCTGGGCACTTCGGGGAGAGAACGATTGTTTTCAGTCCCCAGATGCTCTGAGACCCAGGGTGGCGATCAGCTGAGGCTCACCCTTCGCAGGCCCCTACTTCCGGAACGCGCAGCCCTGGGTGGTGGCCCTGGGCGTGACCCTGCCGACTCTGCTGGGGCTCCTGGCGGGGGCGGGGTACTTCCTGTGGCGACAGCAGAAGAAGATCCAGGCCCTGTCCCAGGAGAAGGAGAGGGAGCGAGTGGAGAAAGAAGCAGCTCAAGCGGAGAAAGCAGCAGCTCAGGCGGAGAAAGAAGCAGCTCAGGCGGAGAAAGCAGCAGCTCAGGCCAAGGAGCAGCGGGAGCGAGGCGCCAAAGGTGAGGCCCCGCTGCTGGTGGTCGCCACCTCCCGGCCCCACCCCGCACCCACCACAAAGGTCCCCTATTCGATCCCCTTTAAAGGACTTTCTTTTCCTGCTTATTTCCAGAGAAGCTGCAGGACGAACTCAGTAAGTGACGATCCCCGGCCCACGCATCCTGGGGTCTCTGCATTACCCATGTCACTGACCCCAAGTTTGTTCCCTGCAGGGTGGACAAACATCCCGTACCTACCAAGTGAGTGACCCGGATTGGCCTCTCAGCCTCTCTGCTCGGATATTTCAGCCCCTTCCCTCCCCTCTAACTCCCAGGGGAAGGATGAGGACGCTGATGGAGGACCAGGCAGGGGTCTGTCTCAGGGGGGAAGGGGCTGCCGTCTCTCTCCACCAGGGGGCGCTCGTGCGAGAAACCCCAGGGAACCCCAGAAAGGAGAGTGGGTGGGTCAGGGGATTCAGTGTGTGAGTCCTTCCCACCCTGATTGTTTCACAAACTCTGTAGCCCACTGACACAAAAGGCAGAAGGAGCGAAAAGTGTCTTAAAAACAGGAATGGTCATGTCGGTTGTCACAGACTTACCGTCACCGCTGAAAAAATAGTATCTGAAATTTTCCCATTAGGTTGGTCCACTGTTTCCGGAGTAGGCAGGAAATAATGCAGATTGAGGGGAATGAATCCCAGCACACAGGTACACGCGTGTGTACACAGGGCAGCGTGTGCGCAGACACACCCAGGTCCTGGAGAACGTGGTCATCATTTATATGACAGGGTCGTGGTCCAGGTGCCCCAGGGGACGTCTGACCACAGATAGTCCTAAACCCTGAATACACGAGGTTTTTCCTTTGCACGTAAAGGAAGGCTTCTCCTTGGCACAGCAGCGTCACAGCATCACTGTCCTTGCACGTTGGAGTCGTTATTAAGTAGAATAGGGGTAACTGAGCACCAGCGCTGTGACACTGCCACCATCTGTCTGTCACAGAGACTCTCCTCAGGGACTAAGCGGGAGGGACCCCCAGGGTGGATCTGCTGGACTCAGGGGGATTCCTGAGGGGGCAGGGCAGAGCAGACAGCAGGGGACCTCATCACGCTGCTCAGAGCAATGTACAGTTTACAATTTATGAATTGTTTTTTTCTGCAATTTTTGTTCACTGCTCCCCAACTGTGGTTGAGAGAAGGTAATGGAAACTTCAGAAGCTAAAGCGGGGATGAGAGGTGACTGCTGCACAGACACGGACAGGACAGCTGTGCAGTGACCCTGGGACAGCCCGTGCAGGGCGCCTGGGGGTCCTGAGCTGCAGCTGATGGAAAGAGGAGGGGGAGCCAGGGAGGGAACAGGCAGAGGGGGAGGTGGGGAGGGTGGGGGCAAACAGGAAGGTGACAGGGGGCCACAAGGGAGAGAAAGGAACCGACTCAGAAATGACAGTTCAGGTGACTGTCTGTCTCCATTGCAGGTGAGGAGCGGTCTCAGGTCTATGCAGGTGAGTGAGCCTGAGGCTCTCTGGTTTCCAGGCTCCTGTGGGGGAAGCACGTGCAGCCTTTCCTGCTGGGGGAGGGGCCATCCCATCCAGCTCAGAGGCTCATTCTCTGTGTCTGCACCACCCCCTCCTGTCTGGTCACTCAGAGAGGACCTTCCAGACCCAGTGTCCCCTCACCTTGCTGACACCCACGCCCACACCCGGCACAGCCTGGTTGTGTCCCCACAGCCCCAGCGAGATGGGGGGAAGCCCAGCACTGGGAGAGGGTTCAGCCTGGTCCGCAGAGCTGCAGATGAAGGGAGTGGACGCTGGAGGGGACTGAGGAGAGGAGAGGGAAGAGGCTCAGTGAGGACAGTGGGTGGGGGGGGGACAGAGAGAATGACCTTTCCTTGTCTGTGTCTCCTTCCTTCCAGAGTTGAAGGCAGCAGTCTTCCAGCCTGGTGAGTGGGTCCCTCTGTGTCCCCAGGACAACCCCCGAGGGCCCCTGCTCCCTCTTTCCTCTCCAGCTCTTGCCTGAGGGAGGTGAACTGAGGTCGTGGTCTCAAAGGTGTGCCCACCTGCTCTCCTGAGCCCAGGGACCAGGGACAGAGGCCGTCCTGGGGCCCACAGTTCTCTGTGGGAGGAAGAGGCAGGAGGGGCCGGGCTGGAGGGAGGGGCTGCAGAGAGAGGGAGGGGGTGACCTGACCAAGCTCCTCCCCTCCTGCCCCTGTGTGTCCCGAGTTCTGCCGTGTTCCACAGTCACTACTGCTCTGTGGGGGCTGGGACAAGGACTGAGTGAGGTGGTGACTGTGTGTTGTCAGAGCACCCACAGGAAACAGACGGCCTGTTTGAAGGGGGTGTTTGTCTGATGGTAATGACCATGGTGAGAAGGTGTCTTAAGAACTAAAAACGATGCAGACAACTCCTCAGACTGCGACAGACTGTGCTGTAGGGTGATTCACCCACAGAGGTTCAGGGTCAGAGAGGACAGAGGACCCCACAACCTGCACAGATTATCCCCTGACAACACACCCCTCACAGCACTTTCTCACACTGTGACTCGGGCACTGATGACTGACAGGAACAGGGACAGAGAATGGGGCAGCACCAGCCACACCTCCCGGTGGTCCTGTGACAGGTGACCCTTTATCATCCACACGGTCCCCAGTGTGGAGCTGACCTCGGTGCCCCTGTCACTCTGGCTGTTGGTGACAGAAGTGCTCACGGCCGTGTTTAAGGGACACGGATGACCGTCACCTGGAGGCTTTGGTGTGCTGGCTGAGGACAGTGAGGTGGGTCAAAGGTCACAGCAGGAAGAGGTGAAAGAGATCCCTGACACAGAGATGGGGTTGGGTGGGTTCACAGTGGCAGGTGGGGTGACATTAGGGAAACCAACAAGGACTTTTGGGACCCCAGGGCTCCCAGCAGTGGGAGCTGTGACCCCCCTGGGCTGAGGGCAGATGGACAGGGAGGACTCCCTGGGGCCTGGATGGGGGCAGCTGGGGCTCAGGGGGGGCTCTTGGGGGAGGTGCTGGGGTGGAGCATCTCCTGGGGGACGTGGGGTCAGCGCTGTGCCCCTTCTCCTCCCTCCTTCCCGTGTTCAGCCTGTGCCTCCCCTTGGCCAAAACCCACAGTAACCAGAGCCCAGGGGCCCAGGGGTGCTGTCCCTGGAGGACTGAGTCCTGGGCCAGGGGGAGTGGGACAGGTGGGGAGTGGACCCCAGAGCACCTGGAGCCCAGCCTGGCCCCGAGCACAGGAGGGACATTGTGTCTGTTGTCACACCAGGCACTTCCTCTGTGCCCAGCCTGGGGCTCGGTCTACCACCCAGTTGTCCTATTCCTCCCCAGAGACCAGTGTTTTACCCCCAGTTCACAGACATGATACTGAACTCGAGATGTTCTGTAGCTGGTGTCTGTGGGAGGAGAGACTGTGCAGGGAAGGACGTCCCCCACCTCAGGGGGCAGAGCCAGGCTGACGTTTAACCCATGTGACTGTGCAGCACAGGTGGGCTCAGACATTTTCGGGCAGAAACAGGAAAATGGTAGATTCCCTCCTCACCCTCCCCTTCCTCACCAATCACAAGACCCCTGCATTTCCCTGGCACGGCTGTGGGTCACGGCCAGGGTGGGCTGGGGACGCCCTACTGTGGGCTTGGCCTCCTGCCCAGAGCCTGGTCTTGAAGGCTGAGGCTCTGAGGTCCAGAAACCATGGCTGACCCCACGCCCTCTGACCCCCCTGCAGCGGATGTGTTTCTGGATCCAGACACGGCACACCCCAGACTCCATGTTTTTGAGGACAAGAGGAACCTGCAGTGGGCAGACATACAGCACAAGGTGCCAGAAAACCCCGAGAGATTTGTCCGGGAGTACTGTGTTCTGGGCTGTAAGAAATTTACATCTGGGAGACATTTCTGGGAGGTGGAGGTGGGGGACAGAAAAGAATGGCGTGTTGGGGTGTGCAGGGAGAATGTGATGAGAAAAAGAGGTGTTGAAATTGCCCCTGAGAATGGATTCTGGACAGTAGAGCTGGTCCTTGCCAATGACTACGTGGATGTCACATACCCGGAGAGCACACTGACCGATGTGAACCCCCCTGAGAGGGTGGGGGTTTTCCTGGACTATGAGCTGGGGCAGGTCTCGTTCTACAATGCCCTCAATGGGTCTCCCATCTTCACCTTCCCGCACACCCGCTTCTCTGGGCCTCTGAGGCCTGTTTTTGGGATTTGGACAAATGAGCCCACTCCCTTGACCATTTGCCCAGCGCAGAAAGAAGTGAGGAGAACCCTTCTGCCTGACCCAGGGCCTGACCCTTCCCTGGAGACCCCAGTGTCCCCAGGCTCAGCTGGTGGGAATGGGGACTCTCAGGCTGAAGAAACATCTATGCTTCTCGGTGCCCCACCTGGAGCTGAGGGCCTCCTGGACAGCTAACCTCTCAGCGAGAAAACACTCACTAAAAGCACACTGAGTGACGAGCTTCACTGACACTCACTCAGTTTTTCCACACGAGAGACAAGGAGACCAGGGTGCAGACAGTGAGTTAACTTTCCACAGGTGACTCATCTGGCCTCGAACAACCAGAGCTGACGTCTATAGGTGACTTCGCATGTGCTGGGTGCTGTGCTACCTGCTTCAGGTGGCTCTAACTCACTCATACTCACAACCACCATGTGAGGCAGCCTCATTTAGAAAGTGTGGAAACTGAGGCAAGAACAGGTTCACTGATGTACATAATTCACACAGAGTTTAGTGCTACTAGAAGATGGTGTTCCCCTGCCCCTCCCTCTGATCTGTCCCTTTGCAGCTGATTGTCCTGTTGGGCAGGGTCATGGGCAGCCCCGAGGGTCCCTCCCAGGGCACCAGGGGTAAAGGTCACTGCAGGTGACTGTGAAGGCCACACCCCACTTGGATCCTTCAAGGTCAACTGTCAGAGCAATGGTCCACACTTTCCTGATGGGCTCTGCAGGGCGCCGTGGTCCAGGGGATGAACTCACAGTGACCCCATCACATAGGCTGAGAAGGGACCAGCGGCCACTTTCTGAAGCAGCCTGTGACTCGTGGGCACAGAGCAGACCCACCCTCCCACCTCCCACCTGAAGGTCCTCTGTGAGCAGGAGGGTGGGGGGAGGGGGCAGACGGACATCAGTGGAAGTTCCATCACATGGTGGGACCCACGTCCAGGACAGGGACGCCCACCGCTGACCACCCACTGAGGTTCCTGAGGTCCCTGTCACCTGTGGAGTCCTGGGGAAAGGCAGCTCTTCCTCATCATCATCATCACTGTGACTGTCCACTGTGTGTCCCCTCCCCTCCCCCGCATGTGGGTGTCATGTCACTTGTGTTAAATAAATGTGCCAATAATCGTCACCCTTGGACAGAGCTCTTTCTAGATCTAACCCCGTGGATAACTCACCAGGTTCACAATTTACCTCCTTGGCACATTTTCCCCAATCCTTATTGGGTTAACTTTCTATTTTGCTGTAATAGTATAAATTTCATGACCTAATACAACACAAATCTGTTATCTCACATTTCTCTGGGTCAGAATCCAGCACGGCTCTCGCCAGACTATGTTTAAGGTGTCTGCAGGCTGGTATTTCCTTTTTGTTTGTTTGCTTTTGTTTTGGGGGTGACCCAGGGATGAGTCTGCGTTGCTGACTCTGGCTGCTGGCAGAGCTGAGTTCCCTGCAGTGACGGGACCCAGGTGGCCCCTCTTGCTGCTGTCAGAGGAGCTGAGACCCACCAGGCTGGGAACGTCTGGGGTCGTTCTCGCAGGGACAGATGTGAGGGGACAAGTCAGGTGAAGGGATCAACATGGGGACAGGGTCCCAGGGGTGGAGTCACTGCTGGTGGGGCCCTTGCTCGTGAGCTACCTGCAGTGTCCAGTGGAGATGGTGCCGAGGACGAACGACCTTTGTGAGCAGGGGAGGGTGGCCCTGCTCCTTCAAAACGTCACAGCCCAGGACAACACCATCCACCGCTGTCATTCCCAACCAGCCACGTCCTGAGATGAGGCCACTCTGTGCCTGATGGGGGCAGGTCCACTGTTTCTCTTTGGTGACTTTTTCACAGTGTGACCCTTGGCGATAGTTTCTCTCTGCACTTCAGGCCCCCACAGACCAGCAGGTGTTTGTCTAGGATTCCGTGTGACCTGGTTGGGGGCCTCCCCCTGCATGAGGGCTGAGTGAGCGGATCCAGTCCTGAGAAGCACAGTGAGCTCAGTGGGGCCGTGAGCAGGGGAGAAGGTGGAACCTCATGGAGTAGCCCCTGCTGCTGCTCAGAGATTCCTAAGGGTCCTTGACTGTCACGTGCATTAGGATCAGACACTTTAGACATGTTTGTCTGTCACAGGCCTGGAGCCCAAGCCCCTCATTGAGATGAAGGGCCACGAGGACAGGGGTGTCCGGCGGGAGTGCCCCTCCACATGAAGGTACCCAGAGCCCCGTGCAGTGTGGGGACCCCTATTGTGAGCTCATGCCCTCCCTAGAGGAGGCTCACGGAGCTTGGGACACAGACGGCCTCTACAGGGTCACCATGACCCTGACCGTCAGGGACAGCTCTGTGAGGACAAGCCCTGCTCCGTCAACAATACCTCCTGGGCCAGGGGAGGGGCTCTGGGGTCTCCCTTCCAGGTCAGCTCCCTGCCCTCTGGGGGCCCGGCCCGTGGACACAGGACCCTCAGCAGACAGTTGGGAGCCTGAGTGGGGCTGGGGGAGGGGCGGGGCTGGGAGGGCCCTGGGCCCTGACGAGCTCAGGGTGCAGCTGAGCTGAGGCCTCCCCCCTCCTCACAGGGGGCATCACAGAGTCTCTCATCCCAGGAGGAGGAGCCTCGTCTCTGAGGGTAAATCTGCTCATTTTCCCTGTTGTGGTTCTGATGCTGCAGCTACGGTTGTGTGTTCAGGACAATCACACACCGTGGAGAGAGGTGGGGGCAGGGCCTGTCTGCACCTGGGGGTGCTGATGCTGAAGCCTCCCCTCCTGCCCCTGGGGTTTTCCAAGGACGGACCTGGGACAGTCAGTATCTACAGACACTCATAAAGTCAGTCAACAAACACTTAGCAAGGCTCACATATGTTCTAGGCTCAGTTCTAGAAACAGGAGATAAATCAGGGAACAAAATGCATAAAGATCTCTTCCCTCATGGGGCTCCCCCTCGAAAATCAGAGAGTAATCTATAAAATAGCTGAAGCCAGGAGTAAAATTATTAATTGAGCTAATATATTAGAGGGTGAGACGTGCTATAGAAAAATAATTGGGAAAGGATATATGGGGGCTCAAAGCAGCGGAGCTGTGCTATAACCGGAAAGGTGAGGGAGGCTCCTGTGAGAAGGTGACAACAGGGCACGTGAGGGGTGAGCACCAGGGAGCAGGAGGGGCAGGTGCCCGGACCCTGAGGCAGCAGCACCTCTGGCAGTTTCCAGGAACCCTGGAGGCAGGTGTGGGTGGAGGGACTGAGTGCAGGGAGAAGGGGAGGAGGGGGTGGGGACCTGGAAGGGGCCCAGACCAGACGGGGCAAAGCAGGTCCCAGGAGCCTGTGGTGGAGTCTCAGGGAGACAGGAGCCCCGGCAGGGACTGGAGCAGAGGCCGGAAGGAGGGTGTTGCAGTGACCAGGCCCCAGGGAGGGCGGCTCAGCGGGGACGGTGACGGTTGTGGGTTTTCACTCATCTGGTCCTTCCCACGGGGACTGCAGGTGCTGCTGCTCTTCTGTCTCCTCAGCCCTGACAGGTGACACAACTAGAACTGCTTGGTGACCAGCTGACGGCTTCTGTTTGAGGGAAAACCATCATGGACTGGGGGCTGCAGGGCCTCACCCGGAGGGGAGCCTCCCCCTGGGTGATTTGGGGCGACAGGAAGGGGTGCAGGGGCAGAAAGGGGCCTGACTGTCTGGGGGTCGGGGTGTCCTGGTGAGGCAGCTGCTCCTGTGTGGGGCGGGGGGGGGGGGGCAGGTGAGTGGCTGAGCTGCTGGGAGGGTTGCCTGGGCGTCTGTCCGTTTCCCTGACAACGGGGTGTCTCCAGCGCGCCCAGCAGACGTCAGCGAGGGTGCGTTGTGTGGGCCACAGGGGCGGCCCCTACTCTGTGGGTCCACGTGTGTGAGTTGTCTGCATCAGCCCCAGCCGTGGCCCCCGCTGTGGCTCCTGAGAGGGAAGAGGACAGAGCAGGAACCTGAGCGAGCTCCTCAGAGGTGCACCCAGGGGTGCTCTCGCCTGGACCTCCCTGGCCTCACTGACTGGGACTTTGCTAGTCTTCGTTCCAGAAGAAGTCTTCATCCCAGCCCCCCAGCCTGGATGGTGGCCCTGGCGGTCCTCCTGCCGGCACTGCTGTTCTTCACCACTGTCGGGGTCATCGGCCTCTGCTCGAAACCCCACAAGGAGAAAGAAACTCTGTCACTGGGAGAGGATTATGAAGATAAAGAGGAAGACACTGCAAGGAAAGAGCTGGGTAAGGACCATGTGGGAAAAGAGGAGGAAGGTCTAACGGGAGGAAGAAGAACAGGAGGGTAGTTGCTGTCTGTCAAAGGCACAGCTCAGAGCTGGGGCCTGGGGGACAGAGGGCAGAAGAGACAGCAGCCCGGCTTGCAGTTCTGTGTCCTGGTCACGGAGTCCTCCTACTTGCCTTCACCCCTCAAACGTGGCATCCACTCACCCGGGACAGAGAGCCCTGGGCTGCTGGGAGAAAGCCAACCTCCACAGGCACTGCCACCAGCCAGGCCCCTGGTCCTGCATCTGGACGGGTCCCTGCACGTCGGAGAGGGGACAGTGACTTCACAGGGAGGTCTGGGCCTTCGTGTCACACACACTCAAAGTCACGGTTCTCTGCGGCGGACACCCCTTTGTTTCTGTTTGTGTTTCAGATCAACTTCAAGAAGAATTGCGTAAGTGTAGTGTTTCTCGAACGACCCCACGCACGATGTCTACTCCGTGGGTCACCGTGTCTCGTGCAGCTGACTCCCTGTCTGTCCCGCACAGGGTGGAGAAGAGGCCTCCTGCACGCTGGTGAGTGTCTCTGACCTTCCCTCACCTCCTGAGCGCTGTCCCCACCAGCCAGCCAAGGGGGCGCAGGAGCCAGGAGGGACAAGAAGCCGCAGGGCCTGGGGCGGGGGAAGGGCCAGGTCACTGGCCCCATCTCATCCAGCGTGAGGATCCCAGGTCTCCCCACAGGGACTTCCCAGGGCTCTTGTTCAGCTCTCGGCTTCCTTAGCCACCCCTGACCTCACATTTAAAAAAAACACTATTTTACCCACGATCATCTGGTCACGCACACAGAGGGAACTTCCCCAAAGCCCACGGTTCCCCCTCTGCTGCTCTTGGGTCCTGGATTAGCCTCAGAGAAGACACTGCACAGCCAGGTGTGACCTGGGAGAAGGCACAGAGTGCAGGGACGAGACCTGGGGGACGGGAGTGAGCTGCCCCCAGCCCGGCTCAGGGCTGGACAAACCCGGGCCACAGATGCCTGCCTGCCCCAGGAGGGCCCTGATGCTGGCCATGGGCAGCCTGCGGGGCGAGGACAGGGTCAGGCCAGCGGGAGCCACAGCATCCCCTCCCTCCCCTGAGGAGCAGCTGGCGCTGGGGCCCGCCCCCTCCTGCTCAAGGCAGCCAGCCCCCAGGCTTCCCCAGACACCCTGGTGCTCGCCCCCTCCCACTCCAGGTGAGCTTCAGCATCGTCACCGTCCCACACAGCGAGGTGGGGAAAGGAGAAACTCCTGCCCGCCCCCCCCCCCCGCCCCTGTGCCCAGAGTGGGGCTTCAGACCGGGCGCTAAAGCGAAGCTGCACGGAAACACTTCCCCACCTGTTCCCAGATGCACCTCTCAGGTGGCCCGTTGACTTGGAGGGACATTGTCCCTTTTCACCCTCCGCAGAGACCCTTGTCAGTCACTTATGTCAGGTGTCACCTGCAGAAACTGGTGGAACACGGAGGACCAGTGAAGGGACCCGCTATGCCCAGCCCCTGTTTCAGGAGACGCTGGCCTGAATGCTTTACTGGGAGAGGGGAGGGACAGGGTCTCTGGGGTTTGAAGCCCATCTGGCAAGTTTCCAGCTGAAAAGATTACATGTCACGTAGAGGAGAATGTGCAAACCCGAAGCTGTGGAGAGAAAGTAGGAGACACTAACTTCAGCCCCTTTGCTAAGCTCTCTGCTCACTCAGTGCCCAGGTGAGCTCTCCCTGAGGCCCCGCCCCTCACTCAGCAGGTGGACATGCAGCCACAGGGGCTCTCCTCTGTGAGCTGCCTGGGGTTGGGATCACGGGGCATCATGGAGGTCCCAGCACGTGGCTTTGTACCCCCAGCTTCCCGGGTCCCCCTGAGCACCCAGGCCTCACCCTCAGACTTCCTGTGCAGCTGACGTGCTCCTGGACCCAGACACCGCCCACCCTGAGCTCTTCCTGTCCCAGGACCAGAGGAGGGTGGGGCAGGGCCCCTCCAGGCAGATCCTGCCTGACAACCCCGAGAGATTCGACTGCCGGCCATGCGTCTTGGGTGTGCAGGGTTTCTCCTCGGGGAGACACTACTGGGAGGTGGAGGTAGGAAATGTGATGGTGTGGGCCGTGGGGGTCTGTGCAGACCGTGTGCACAGGAAGGGGGAGGCCCTGCTGGTCCCTCAGAATGGCTTCTGGACCCTGGAGCTGTTTGGAAACCAGTACCGGGTCCTGTCCTCTCCAGAGAAGATCATCCCCCTGAAGGAGCGCCTTCGCCGGGTGGTCGTCTTCCTGGACTACGAATGTGGAGACGTCTCCTTCTACAACATGAGGGATCGGTCCCACATCTACACGTGTCCCCGCGCCCACTTCTCTGGGCCCCTGAGGCCCTTCTTCAGGCTGGGGTCTGATGACAGCCCCCTCTCCCTCTGCCCAGCATTCACGGGGGCCCGGGGGTCACTGTGCCTGAGGGTGGCCTGGTTCTCCATGGAGCAGGGACCCACCGCAGCCACCAAGGCCAGCGCCCTGGTCTCAGAGCCCAGGAGAGAAGCCCCGGCCGTCTCTGCTCACACAGCACAGCACCCAGAGGACTCGGCCCCTCCCTCTGGGCACACCAGAGAACCTGCCCCACAGGCCCAGGACCCCTCCTCAGTCCCAGCCCATCCCCCCCTCAGGCTGTTGCTCTAGCAGCTGGTGAGCTTGTCCCCTCGGGGCAGGGGCCAGTCTCAGGGGAGCCAGTGCTTGCACGTGGCTCCGCACCAAGGACAATGTGGGACAGTGACAGGCTGACAGCCTGCTGCTCTGACATCAGGGTGACCTGTCAGCATGGGACCTGAGGTGACACCAGACACTGTGGACTTGGGGTGAGGACTGCACGATGCACCAGGACCTGAGGGGGTGAGGAGCCACCACTGGGGGTCAGAGGTGGAGGAAGTGGGACCGAGAGCTGGGAGGGTCCAGGCTGTTGGGGTGGTGGCCCCCCCATGAAAGCCAGGGGTCCTGTACCAGAAGGGCCATCCCCACAGTCCCCTAGAGTCCAGCCCTTGCAGCAGAGCTCCAGGTGCAGACGGATGACAGGCAAGGACAGAAGGATAATGGACAAGGACATCCTGGATCTGACCTGGCTCAGGTGTCCCTGCAGAAAATCTGGGTCAGTGGGGATGGCCCCAGGTTTAAGGTCCTGGCTGAGCAGGTGAGTGTGAACCGTGTTCATTCAAGGTCAGGGTCAGTGGGGAGCCCAGCAGTTTGCAGCTTCTTCTTCTCAGGATGCGTTAAAAACTTGAGAATTACTGAGCACCCTGAAGAGGTTTTGCTCATTTCACTCACATCTGACAGTATTTACTGTATTGGACTGAAAAAGCTTTGAAGACATATTTATTTATATATATTTAAATATAGAGATTAATTGATCACATGCTAATGTAAATAACATGTTTTGTGAAAAATAACTTCTTTGGGAAGCAAAATTAATGCTAGTGCCATTGTTCAGTTTGTTACGTCTGGCTTAACAGAAGCCTGGATGCTCGTGTCTGTTGATGTGAGAACGTGGAATCCTGCAGAGAGTTTTCATGAGAGTTAATCTGAGGCTGACTGCCGTCGTGATGGGGGGAGGACCTGACCGCTCTGGGGAATGGCGGGTGGGCAGCTTCTCTCTGCGTGTGCACTGAGGGGGATGTGAGGGGGCCAGGGAGGAGGGAGGAAGGAGAGAGACCAAGACCCCGAGCTCCTTGGAGGGCGGCCACTCTCCCAGGGCCTGAGGAACAGGGTGACCTCTGGCCCTCAAATGCAGGTTAATCCAGGGGCCAGAGGGCAGTGGACAGGGTTTGCTGAAAGTGAAGAAAACCTCTTACCAAAGATGTATTGGCCTGTGGCCTCACTCCCGCCCTGACCTGCCCAGTAAGGGGTCTGTGGTCAAATCACCCCGTGAGGTCACTGAGGTCACTGATCTGTTCCAGAGCCTTCTTCACTTGCAGCCCCAGAGTCTTGAGAGTAAAACAGAGGGAGAGGCATCTCAAAATTCAAAGTCCAGATAAATAGATAATTCTGGTTTCAATTTCTCCTTGGGGAATTTACTGTGTGAGAATTCCCTTCTTCCTTATTTTGTCACTGTCTGTCCCTTCTCATTATCAACCCACGTCCAGGGACTGTCCCTGTGTGTCCTGTCTGTTGCTTCCCTGGAAGCCCTCACCGCCAACCCTGGTCTTCCTCTGACCCGAGTCAGAGCTCCCCCAGTGAGAGCGGACTCTTCTCCAGGGGCAGCTTGTGAAACCAGTTGGTGGCAATGATTTAACTTGCCTCTGCCTGAGATGGTTGGTGCTCAGCAGTTGGAGGGAGAGAGAGGCTCACCCCTGCTTTGAGCAGCCACCCAGGGCAACCCTGAGCTCTTGTTCCAACCTCCCCCTCCCCACCAGCACCCTCTGCTGTGGCTACAGCTGCCCCAGCCTCTCTGCCTCCCCAGCAGTTACTCTGTCTACAGGGCATGCAGCCTAGAAAGTTGGGGTTCCCCCCCATTGTTCTACAAACACGGACATGAAACCCCTCTTCCTGCAGGATGGCACAGGTTCGGTTGTATGCAGGGGGGTGGCTCCTCACCTCCCTGGGACTCTGAGCTCCCACCCCCCAAGGGTTCAGAGCCTCAGGATACACAGAAATGGAGACAGTGAGGGTATCTTTCTGGTGAGGACAGAGAGGAGAGATGGTGGTGAACTGTCCTCTTCTCCTCAGGAGACCAGCAGGGCTCTTTGACAGGGTCCCTCAGATTGGCTGACCTGTTATTTCTCCTTCCAGAAGAACCTTGAAGGCTCACTAATCTATTGGTGATGCTTATAAATAGGGTGGTGTGTGGGGGTGGAGGGGGGCGGTGTAGGAACCAGGGGCTGGGAGTGGAGACCAGTGTGCTGGCAAACAGGTCTTCTGAGGAGACTGACGATCCCTAGCACAGTGTGTGGTGTCGCATGTCTTTGGAGAGAAAGAGATGCCTCTGAATCACGTTCACTGCCTCTCAGTCTCTCCATCCTCTCCTCCTTCCTCTCTGTCTCTGTCTCTCTCTGTCTCTGTCTCTGTCTCTCTCTCTCTGTCTCTCTCTCTCTCTCTCTTTCTCTCCCTCTCTCTCTGTCTCACACACAGATCCACATACACCCCCTCACCTGAAGGTGTTCATCCCAGGAGCTCCTGTGCAGTGAGGACCTGGTTTTTGGGTAACTCCTTCTGGTTCACGTGATGAATCGGGATGAGTGGGGGGCACAGAGAGAGCTTCATTCTCCCTGGGATTACATCAGCTCCAGTTTGGGACGGACCAGGTGCTTTTTCACAACAGCTGATCAGTCCTGGCAGGTGAGGCTCGGTTGATTGGAGCATCGTCCCCACACACACCAAAAGGTTTGGGGTTGATTCCCAGTCAGGGCACCTCCCTAGTTGAGGGTCTGATCCTCCATTGGGTACTTATGGGGGGCATCCAATCAATGTTTCTGTCTCACATGGATAGTTCCCTCTCTCTCTGCCATCCTCCCCCTTAACAATCAATAAAGATATTTTTTAAAAAACCTAATAGAGACAGTCAACTTCCCAGGATATCACGGACTTTTCAGTGGGTCCACCCCCTAGTCAGACCGACAAGCCTCTCTGCTCAGTCACCTCTCCCTGCTCCCTGCATCACTCTGGTGCAGGAGGGGCTGGAGAGGTGCTGGTCCCCTCGCAGGAGCAACGCTGTGCTCTCCGGGGGAGAAGCTGTGGCTTCCCGGTGAGGGAAACAAGCGTACACTCCCCAGTTCAATAAGCGGACTGTCTAATTTCCTTCTCTCTTTCTTATTAACAACTAGTGAACTACCCACAGTAACTCCGTGTGGTTACTGTCAGTCTCTGAGGTTCTCAGTTTCACCGTGCAGCCTCCCCTGTGCTTGTCAGGGGTAGAAAGTGGCCCCTTTGTTGTCCACAATGGGCACCAATAACCTACAAGGAAATTCTTGTCTCTGGACTAGGGACCTGGAGCTGCTTCTTCTTTTTCTTCTTTTTCATTTAAGGGCTGGACATTACAGATTTTTGGCTTTGAGGACCACGTGGTTCCTGCCACAGCCCCTTTTGTGACCCAGTCCTCAATGACTGTGTTACCCTGAGTTTCAGCCCTTGTCTCCCGATGTAAAAGAATTCGGGCCAGGGACACTGATGAAAGCAAAGGCAGGTTCACTGAGCCTCTGCAGAGGATGAGAACCCTGAGCTGGGGCCTCAGGGTCCATGCCCCACGTGTGGAGTGAGGGGTTTTCACTCCCTGGGAACAGAAGTGCTGGGGTTAACCAATCCTGGTGGAGGTTGGCTGGCTGTTTCCTCTTCAGGCATGCTGGGTGGCACTGAAATCTGGGGACATGTCAGTAAAGCAGGGCATTCTGGGTTTGTGCAAGACTTCTTGCAACCTGTCGGATGCAGGAAGGAGCTATCCTGACCAGGTACTGAGTTTGTGGCTGGGTTTGTGGCTCAGCTTCAGATCTGGAAACAGATGTAAAGACGTCGGGGTCATTGCTGGGCCGTGGTTACAGCTGCCCGTTGGTGCTGCCGCAGCTCTGGCAGGGCCAGGGCCAGGGAGCACTTTGTGGGAACTTTGTTTTCCTCCTGGTCCAAGTGGGTTGTCTGCATCCCGGTGAAACCTTGTCTGTGGGGGCTGACATTTCCATGTCCTGTAGCTGTGACTTGTCCCCAAACAGTCTGTGGATCCCCCCGTGTCCAGTGGAGAGAACATGACTGGAAGGAGGACGACAGCGTGCCGCCACATCCCAACCTCAGTGCTCTTGTTAACTGAGGAGAGTCTGCACTGTTCTCCCCAGTAACAGGGTCTGACACCCCAGGGTGTGTTTGGAGAGCTGAGACCTTCTGCACGTCAGGCCTGTTCCCCCACCCCTGCCGCCCTCAGGAAGGTGGGTCCTGTCTCTTCCCCTCACTGAGGAGAGAAAGGTCAGATGAAGAGGTGAGAAGAGGGGGGAGGTGCAGCAGGAGTTCTGTAGCCTTGGGCCCGGGGATGGAGCTGGCCCGATGGGAGCTGCAGCCTGGAGTCCAGCGGCATCAGCCCGGCCCAGGTGAGCCCGCTGGACCAGCGGCGCCCAGCGCGCTGCAGACTGACAGGCGGGGAAAGACGATGTCAGTAGAGTCCTCTGAGATGCGGGGCATTTGCTTTGAAGCTCGATTGCAACAGTGTCTCTGGAGGCCCCAGGCCGCAGGTGGACCCTGCTGCTCCCCAAGTCCCCTGACAGACACACTCACAGTCTCTCCCGTCCAACCTCAGAGAACACAGGTCCTGCAGCAGAGGACAAGTGAGCACACCTGAAACCCAGGTGCAGCTCAGGTGAGGGGCAGAGGGTGGATGGACCTTCTCAGCAACGCCCCCATGAACCTTCCCTGGAAAACCTGGAACCTGCCCATCGGCCCCTGACACACCGCCCGTGGGAACCTGAACACGGTGCTGCCTGGGAGTGGATCTGAGACCTGAGTGTCACAGGGGCCAGGACAGGTGGCCTGGGCCTGCCCTCTCTCTGTCACACCTGCACTGGGCTCTGCTGTCAGGGACATTAGCCAACGACCACAGTGACCCTGTAATTCCTGCACCCTCCTCTCCTCCCACACTGCCCTCTGCTGCTCTGTCCTGGTTCCTCTGCTAAACACACTGTGACACAAGTGACATGAAACAGGTGTGTACAGTGAGATACTGCTCACACACACCCACACCCAGGACTGATTCACGCAGGTGAGCACACAGAGAGACCCAAGAGTGGGAGTCAGGGCTGGAGCTGGTCTGCATTGCTCCCTCCAACACGGGGTCCTGGTTCACACCAACCTTGCTCACTGGTTTCTGCCCAGCAACTGATGAGACACAAGGCTCGGAGCCAATCAGAGAACAAGGGTTTTCAAAGAAGGACTTTGGCCTGTTCTCCTTGCTGAGCACCCTTTCTCCTTCCCCACCCTTTCTATCAGATCATAGACACACCTGTAATAAAGAGCCCTGGAGTACCTTTGCTCTGTGATTTTCAGTTGAGAGTTCAAGGGTTAATGACGGGGAACTGGTGAAGGCCAGGGCCACAAGCCTCCTTAGGAAGGAGGGTGAGAACCTGGGGGAGCCTGCAGGGTGTCCCTCAGCCAGAGAAGGAGTGTGGTGCTGTGAGCCTGCAGGTGAGGGCACAGGGGGAGCATGGAGCAGGGCAGGTAAGGTCTGCACTGGGACACCTGTGGGAGGGAGACAATGGGAAGGGGGAAGCTGGACACCTGCCCGTCCCTGGGAACTTCCTGTGGTCAGAGAGGAACAAGGCCTCTTAAGTCTCTCCTGCTGGTCTCTGGGAATGTGTTCTAGGACTTTCTAGGAGAGAGGTTGACACCAAACCCAGGTTCAGCTGCCTGCTGCTCATAAGCCAATAACTGAGAGACAGGGACTGGTGGGAGGCAAGTAGGTCCATTCAAGGGCCCACAGCTGGAGAAGACGGGGGTCCCTCCTGACAAAGACCATCTGAACAATGGACACAGGCAGGGGTTTTTGTAAACAGAGAGAAGGAAGGAAAACAGAAAAAAACACAACAAAGACACGGAAAGGAGGGTGCTGAGAGTTCTGCATGGAGGGGACAATGTGCCAACAGCACAGTCTGTTCAGGTGACTGGTCGAGGTCAGCAAATCTCCCAGAGCTGAATGTCTGAGGGTGGAGTGAGCTCCTTCTGAAGTCAGTGTCTGGAATTCTTCAGCAAACTGGCTGTTTATCTGAGTCACATAAGTTAGCAGGTCATCATTTACAGAGATAGTGGTAAAAGAGTGACTGGGTTACCAGGTGTGTGTCTTAAAATGTTATGGTAAAACCCTGGCCACTGTGGCTTAGTTGGTTGGAGCATGGCCTCACACACCAAAAGCTGGGGGTTCGGTTCCTGGTCAGGGCAGAAACCTAGATAGTGGGTTCCAACCGAGGGTCAGGCAGCCTATGAGAGGCAACCAATCGATGTTTCTCTCTCCCCCACTCTCTTTCTCTATTCATCTCCTACTCTCTCCCCCTCTTTCTTCTCTCTCAAAAAGCATTGAAAAAATGCCTCCGGGTGAGGATTAGAAGACAGAGATTATATGTAAATAGGTTCATTACAAAATTATTTGTAAAATAGAAAATTCTGAACCCCCCGCATACAGGACAGTTGGAGAAAGAGTCCACACACACTGTCTGACCACAGAGGGGGTTCCAGTCCATGCGTCTGCACTGACTCTTTGGAAAACTGTCTGTTCAGGTCCACTGCTCATTTTCTAAACAAGACTGTTTGTTTTTATTGGTGTTTAGTTATATGAGTTCTGTATACATTTTGCATATGAAGTGCTTTTTTAAAAAGTAGGTCTAATCACTATCTGCATTTTATTTTATTTATTTATTTCAAGATTCCATTTACTTATTTGTAGAGAGAGGGGAAAAGGAGGGAGAAAGAGAAGGAGAGAGACAATGGAGTTCAGGAGAAACACCAATCGGTTGCCTCTCACAGGGCCCCAGCTGGGGACCTGGCACAGAACCCAGGCCTGTGCCCTGACTGGGAATCGAACTGGTGACCTTTTGGATCGCAGGCGGGCACTCAACACACTGAGCCACACCAGCCAGGGTAAAGTACTTTTTAAATTGTATTATTGGAAAATACCTTCTTCATTTAGTAAATCGTCTTTCCTTTGGTTGATGGTTCCCGTGCTGTGCAAACGCTTGTTAGTTGGTCACGGTCCCATCTGTCTGTTCGTCCTTCCTTGCCCTCGCCGGAGGAGACTCACCCAAAGGGACGTCACTACGAGCAGAGCCACAGCGTCCTCACCGCCTGTGTTTTCTCCCGGTTTTCTGGTCTCAGGTTTCCCTTAAATCTCTGATCCACTTTCCTTTCCTGGCAGGTGGTACAAGAGAATGACCCAGGTACATTGCTTCTCCCATGTCTGTCCAGTGTTCCCATGGTTTTGAGAGACTCCTGGCCTCATTGTATGCTCCTCCCTCCGTCGTCACAGAGTAACTGACCACGTAAGGGAGGGCTCCTTTCTGGGCTCTGCTCGGTCCCGTTGAACTGGAGTCTGTGTTCATGCTGGAACGTTGCTATCGGACAGGGTGACACCTCCAACTTCCTTCTTTCTCAAGATTCATTGGCTATTTGGGGTCCTTCTGGGTCCATAGCAAGTTTAGGATTAGTCGTCCTACTTCTGAGGAGAAGAGCCCTGGTGTTTCACAGGCCTCGCTGGAACCTGTGTGCTGCTGTAGCCCTGAGCACACTCTGTGTGTGTGTTAAACCTTCCACCCGCGAGCTCAGTGTGTGTCCTCCCACTGATGTGTGCGCGCTCCAGGTTCCCTCCTCATCGTCTTCCAGTCGTCAGGGCACAGGTCTGCCACCTCTTGCCTTACATTTGTTCCCAGGTATTCTATGCTTTTTGATGAAAATGTAAATGGGATTTATAAAGATTCTCCCTAACATGAATCATCAGTAGGGTATAGAAGTACAGCAGGTTTCTGATTTTGTATCCTGCAAAACATGCACGTAATTTTTAGAGTACAGGGTGCAAAGGACTCTCCTGCTCTGGATGGAAGGGGAGCCCCTGGGAGGGGCTGAGCAGGAGGATGGTGAGGGGTCACGACGTCCTGGCTGCTGTGCAGAGCATGGCCTGCAGGGGGCAGCAGTGGGATCCGGGACCTGGGACAGAGGGGCCTGCTTTCTGCAGAAGGTGATGCTGGGGGTCCACACCTGGCTGTGGGAGGGAAGTGCGGGGCAAATAGACGGATTCTGACCACAGGAGAGCCCCAGACTCCCTGATGGAGAAGGTTAAGGTACATCCATAATGGTTAGATGTTTCATGGGTTGTTTCCATGTTGCTATCCAAGGTTAGGGGACTCCCCAGCAGGTACTTGCAGAGGAGGCTGTCGGGGTGGCCCTTGGGAGGCAGCCTCTCCATATGGAATCTAAGGCTTACAGGTGGTCACTGCTACCCAGCCCCCTGCTAGTGTTTCTACCTGCCCAGCAGGGAACGATGGTGAGGCTCCTGGTCCTCCGTCTGCCTGCCCTCCCTGTCTGCCTCGCCGTGGTCCAGCTGCTCAGCCCCTGCTCAGGTAGGACCTGCTCTGCGTTTCTGCACCTGAAGCCTTCACCTTGGGGCCCAGTCAGGACCCTGGATCCCCCCACCCCTGCAAGACCCATCCAGACCCACCTGTGTGAGGACTGAGCTCCTGTCTAGGTGTCTCTCCCCTCGCCCTCCCTGCTGGGTCAGCCCCTGGTCCTCTGGCCCCAGCTCCCTCTGACGGAGCCCCCCCTTCTGATGACCAGCTCAGTTTGCTGTGGTTGGACCCCCCGAGCCCATCCTGGCCATCGAAGGTGAAGATGCTGAGCTGCCCTGTCACCTGTCCCCGGAGATGAGCGCTGAGACCATGGAGCTGATGTGGGAGCGAGCCAGCCCCAGGCAGGTAGTGCACACGTACGCACACGGGCAGGAGGACACGCCGGCAGCAGAGTTTCGAGGGAGAACTTGGATTTTAAGAGAGGACATCACTTTGGGGAAGGCTGCTCTCTGGATTCGGGACCTCAGAGCCTCTGACAATGGGACCTATCTGTGTTATTTCCAACATGGAGACTTCTATGCAAAAGCCCAGGTAGAGCTGAAGGTTGCAGGTGAGCCTCAGGTTTGATCTGTGCTTGTTTTCTGTGGGGTCAGGAGCACAGGTTCCAGGCCCACCTGAGAGCACTCTCAGCTCCTCACCAGCACCTGCCCCCCTGCCTCCCTCCCTGCTTCTCTCAGGCCTGTGACAGACCCAGGTCATCCCCCAGGAAGGGCTCCTCCTGCATCCAGTAAAGAGTCCCTCATGCCTCCCACCAGGTCTCAGCAGGGAAGTGGAGGCTGGGGATGGGAAGGAGGAGGAGACCCCCCCACAGTGGGTGGCACTCAGGTGTTTGGGTTCAATGTGTCCCAGACAGTGGCCGTGGGCCCCCCAGGTACCCACTGCTGTGGGTCCAGAGGGCTGAGCTGCAGGGACAGCACCTGTGGTGCCCACACCCTCCAACCAAAGGCCCCGGGACACACGTGCAGTTGAACAGGGTGTGTCCATCCCTGGAGCAGGGAGGGGGGATTCACACATGAGGAAACGGGGGTATCTCAGAGAGGGGGTGTCAGGGAGGACTCGGTGTGACCTCTGGGCTGTCAGGGGACTTGGGGGGATGTGGAAGCAGGGCTCTGGTCTGGGCTGGGTGCTGTCAGGAAGGTGCAGGGGTGTCATGGGTCACTCCCAGCCAGGACAGGGAGGGTGGTCACTGCTGAGGTCTGCACACTGTTCCTGCTTCCTCTGTGCTCAGACCGACTGCTGAGTGGTCTTGACTTTGTCCTGACCCGTCCCAGGGACAGAGTGACCTTGTCTGAGGCGCTGCCCCGTGAAAGTGCTCGTGTCCGGGTGTCAGGGCTGCACTTCACCTTCTCAGGACACAGCCCCGCCCTGGGCTTCTGCCTGGTGGGTCCCTGGGGAGCCCGGCAGGGGATGCACTGTGGGGGATCCTGGCTTTGTCCCTGCAGGGCCTCCTGAGCCAGACACTGTCCCCTCCTGTATATCACAGGTCCTTTGAAGAGAGTCCTCCCCACAGGACTCTGTCCTCTCAGGTCTGTAAGGGGCTCCCTCCCTGCTCCCCTTGTGTTTAGGGATTCAGTGTCAGTAGGAAAAACCCCACAGTTCCTGCCTGGGTCAGAGCTCCTCTGTGGAGAAGTGTTCCCCTCTCCACAGTCACGTGACAGAAACTTCCCACGATGGAGGGACCCCAAAGGAGGCTGACACCTGCAGCATTAATTACATCAGAGTTTCCCATGGGGACAAGCACACAGAGCACAGCTGGGGCGGCAGCAAGACAAGTGCAGATCCTTCCCCCACGTGGCAGGGCAGAGGCTCACACAGGACAGGCGGGAAGGATGGGGCACTGGGGTGGGACCTGCTTCAATTAAGGGGGAACTTACCTGCTTGCCCAGGGTGGGGTGAGGGGCTGTTCCAGGAACCAGCATGTCAGGGCTCTGGGGGAGGGGAGGGTCCAGCAGTCTCTAAGTGGATTCAGGGGAAACAATGTCACTTCCAGCCCAGATCCCCCTGGATCCAGCAGGAGGGTCCAGTGATGGTCAGGCAGTGGTCACACCGTGGGTCAGTCTCTCCTGCACAGCACACTCTGAGAACAGCTCCTGTGAATCCCTGCTGGGCTCATCCAGGGTGGGTGTGCCCCTCCCTGCTGTGGAGACCCCCACCAGTGCAGAGGGCTCCCCACGATTCAGACTCACTGTTCCTCCCCAGCGCTGGGCTCTGACCCCCATGTTGAAATGAAGGACCGTGAGGCTGGAGGGATCCGTGTGGAGTGCACGTCTGCCGGCTGGTACCCGCAGCCCCAGATCCAGTGGAGAGACGCCAGGGGACACAGCTTGTCTGCTGAGGTGGCCACAGGGGCTGCCGACCCCCAGGGCCTTTATGCAGCCTCAGCCTCTGTGATCCTGGGAGCTGGCTCTGGGGAGGGGGTCTGCTGTGTCATCAGAAACCCCCTGCTGGGCCAGGAGAGGTCAGCCAGGCTTTCCATCCCAGGTGAGTGCCCTGCCCACTGCCCTGGGCTCCTGGGTGGCTCCTGGGGGAAGGTGTGGTTGTCTGCTGCTGACCTGGGTCTCTTCAGGGAACAGAAGGGACAGAGCAGGGACCTGCTGCTCCTTCCCCATGAAGCTGTTTGTGTCACAGACACCTTCTGAGCACTTCCTGCGGCCACACATGGTGCCAGGGGATGGGAACTGGGGGCAAAGGGTCAAGATCAGCAAAGTTATGAGAAAAGGGGGAAAATATGTACAAAGCAAATCTTAGAAAAAGGGCTGATCTCCTCAAAATCCAAAAGTACCAAGTAGAGCAATGAGCAAAGAACAGGAAGTGTCAGTTCACAGAACAGGAAATGACTCAGGAAAAGGTGTCTGATCTCCCTGATTAGGGAGGTGATTCCCACCTGTGAGACTGGCAAGAAAGGAAAAACGAGGTGATGGTGACACATTCTGATGGTGGAATTTTGGGGAGACAGTGACTCTGAGAGGTCTGTGTCAATAAGCACAACTGCCCCTGGGGACACCAGAGCCACCTTGTCCAGACTAGTTATTCAGTTGTACAAGACCCCACTTCTGGGACTTTACCTGACAGATCAGCTCACATTTGTGTGCAATGACCCATATAAAAGGTTATTTCCTACACACTAATTATAACAACAAAGAGTCAGGGACCTGCAAGTGCCCCCGAGGGGCCGTGTGTGCAGGGGGCGCTGCCCTGTGAGAGCAGACACAGACCTGCTCCCTGTGCTGAGGCGGGAAGGTCGCCCAGACCCGGGGGAGCAGAGGGAACCACCTGTGGACCCGCTGGTAAACAGTGCTGTTTTCAGTGTAAACAAGATAAATTAAAAGTATATCTATGTTTTTAAAATTTAATAAAAGTTTCATGGCACTCACTATGTGTCAGGCACTGTGTAAGCATTAAATTAATCCTCTTACTGAACAGGACAGCAGGAACAGGTGGTTAAGTCATTAGTTCAAGGTCACAGAGCTAGTCAGGCAGAAGATCCTGAATTTGAACCCAGGTCCTCCAGCCCCAAGGTTCACATTTTTAATCACTACATAAACTGACTCAGAAGAAGCTAATAAAGGGCAGAGGGAGGAGCAGTGGAGAGAGTCCAATGACTTTGTATATGTTCTTTTATATTCGAAATATTCCCTTGTGAGAGGCAGTTCCTTCAAGACAACGGTTTTACATGCCAGTGAAAGTTCTGGGCACTTCGGGGAGAGAACGATTGTTTTCAGTCCCCAGATGCTCTGAGACCCAGGGTGGCGATCAGCTGAGGCTCACCCTTCGCAGGCCCCTTCTTCCGGAACGCGCAGCCCTGGGTGGTGGCCCTGAGCGTGACTCTGCCGGCTCTGCTGGGGCTCCTGGCGGGGGCGGGGTACTTCCTGTGGCGACAGCAGAAGAAGATCCAGGCCCTGTCCCAGGAGAAGGAGAGGGAGCGAGCGGAGAAAGAAGCAGCTCAGTTGGAGAAAGAAGCAGCTCGGGCGGAGAAAGAAGCAGCTCAGGCGGAGAAAGAAGCAGCTCAGGCCAAGGAGCAGCGGGAGCGAGGCGCCAAAGGTGAGGCCCCGCTGCTGGTGGTCGCCACCTCCCGGCCCCACCCCGCACCCACCACAAACGTCCCCTATTCGATCCCCTTTAAAGGACTTTCTTTTCCTGCTTATTTCCAGAGAAGCTGCAGGACGAACTCAGTAAGTGACGATCCCCGGCCCACGCATCCTGGGGTCTCTGCATTACCCATGTCACTGACCCCAAGTTTGTTCCCTGCAGGGTGGACAAACATCCCGTACCTACCAAGTGAGTGACCCGGATTGGCCTCTCAGCCTCTCTGCTCGGATATTTCAGCCCCTTCCCTCCCCTCTAACTCCCAGGGGAAGGATGAGGACGCTGATGGAGGACCAGGCAGGGGTCTGTCTCAGGGGGGAAGGGGCTGCCGTCTCTCTCCACCAGGGGGCGCTCGTGCGAGAAACCCCAGGGAACCCCAGAAAGGAGAGTGGGTGGGTCAGGGGATTCAGTGTGTGAGTCCTTCCCACCCTGATTGTTTCACAAACTCTGTAGCCCACTGACACAAAAGGCAGAAGGAGCGAAAAGTGTCTTAAAAACAGGAATGGCCATGTCGGTTGTCACAGACTTACCGTCACCGCTGAAAAAATAGTATCTGAAATTTTCCCATTAGGTTGGTCCACTGTTTCCGGAGTAGGCAGGAAATAATGCAGATTGAGGTGAATGAATCCCAGCACACAGGTACACGCGTGTGTACACAGGGCAGCGTGTGTGCAGGCACACTCAGGTCCTGGAGAACGTGGTCATGGCTTATATGACAGGGTCGTGGTCCAGGTGCCCCAGGGGACGTCTGACCACAGATAGTCCCAAACCCTGAATACACGAGGTTTTTCCTTTGCACGTAAAGGAAGGCTTCTCCTTGGCACAGCAGCATCACAGCATCACTGTCCTTGCACGTTGGAGTCGTTATTAAGTAGAATAGGGGTGACTGAGCACCAGCGCTGTGACACTGCCACCATCTGTCTGTCACAGAGACTCTCCTCAGGGACTAAGCGGGAGGGACCCCCAGGGTGGATCTGCTGGACTCAGGGGGATTCCTGAGGGGGCAGGGCAGAGCAGACAGCAGGGGACCTCATCACGCTGCTCAGAGCAATGTACAGTTTACAATTTATGAATTGTTTTTTTCTGCAATTTTTGTTCACTGCTCCCCAACTGTGGTTGAGAGAAGGTAATGGAAACTTCAGAAGCTAAAGCGGGGATGAGAGGTGACTGCTGCACAGACACGGACAGGACAGCTGTGCAGTGACCCTGGGACAGCCCGTGCAGGGCGCCTGGGGGTCCTGAGCTGCAGCTGATGGAAAGAGGAGGGGGAGCCAGGGAGGGAACAGGCAGAGGGGGAGGTGGGGAGGGTGGGGGGCACACAGGAAGATACGGGGGGCACAAGGGAGAGAAAGGAACTGACTCAGAAATGACACTTCAGGTGACTGTCTGTCTCCATTGCAGGTGAGGAGCGGTCTCAGGTCTATGCAGGTGGGTGAGCCTGAGGCTCTCTGGTTTCCTGGCTCCTGTGGGGGAGCACGTGCAGCCTTTCCTGCTGGGGGAGGAGCCATCCCATCCAGCTCAGAGGCTCATTCTCTGTGTCTGCACCACCCCCTCCTGTCTGGTCACTCAGAGAGGACCTTCCAGACACAGTGTCCCCTCACCCTGCTGACACCCATGCCCACACCCGGCACAGCCTGGTCGTGTCCCCATGGCCCCAGCGTGATGGGGGGAAGCCCAGCACTGGGAGAGGGTTCAGCCTGCTCCGCAGAGCTGCAGATGAGGGGAGTGGACGTTGGAGGGGACCGAGGAGAGGAGAGAGAAGAGGCTCAGTGAGGACAGTGGGTGGGGGGGACAGAAAGAGTGACCTTTCCTTGTCTGTGTCTCCTTCCTTCCAGAGTTGAAGACGGCCCTCTTCCAGCCTGGTGAGTGGGTCCCTCTGTGTCCCCAGGACAACCCCCGAGGGCCCCTGCTCCCTCTTTCCTCTCCAGCTCTTGCCTGAGGGAGGTGACCTGAGGTCCTAGTCTCAAAGGTGTGCCCACCTGCTGCCCAGAGCCAAGGGACCAGGGACAGCAGCTGTCCTGGGGTCCACAGGTCTCTGTGGGAGGCAGAGGCAGGAGGGGCGGGGCTGGAGGGAGGGGCTGCAGGGAGAGGGAGGGGGTGACCTGACCAGGCTCCTCCCCTCCTGCCCCCGTGTGTCCCTGAGTTCTGCCGTGTTCCACAGTCACTGCTGCTCTGTGAGGGCTGGGACAGGGACCAAGTGAGGTGGTGACCGTGTGTTGTCAGAGCACCCACAGGAAACAGACGGCCTGTTTGAAGGGGGTGTTTGTCTGACAGTAATGACCACGGTGAGGAGGAAGTGTCATAAGACCTAAAAACGATGCAGACAACTCCTCAGACTGTAACAGACTGTGTTGTAGGGTGACTCACTCACAGGGGTGCAGGGTCGGAGAGGACAGAGGACCCCACAACCTGCACAGATTATTCCCTGACAACACACCCCTCACAGCACTTTCTCACACTGTGACTCGGGCACTGATGACTGACAGGAACAGGGACAGAGAATGGGGCAGCACCATCCGCACCTCCCGGTGGTCCTGTGACAGGTGACCCTTCATCATCCACACGGTCCCCAGTGTGGAGTTGACCTCGGTGCCCCTGTCACTCTGGCTGTTGGTGACAAAAGTGCTCACGGCCATGTTTAAGGGACACGGATGACCGTCACCTGGAGGCTTTGGTGTGCTGGCTGAGGACAGTGAGGTGGGTCAAAGGTCACAGCAGGAAGAGGTGAAGGAAATTCCTGACACAGAGATGGGGTTGGGTGTGTTCACAGTGACAGGTGGGGTGACATTAGGGAGACCAACAAGGATGATTGGGCCCCAGGGCTCCCAGCCGTGGGGGCTGTGACCCCCCCCTTGGGCCGAGGGCAGAGGGACAGGGAGGACTCACTGGGGCCTGGATGGGGCAGCTGGGGCTCGGGGGGGGGCTCCTGAGGGAGGTGCTGGGGTGGAGCATCTCCCTGGAGGTCGTGGGGGTCAGTGCTGTGCCCCCCCTCCTCCCTCCTTCCCGTGTCCAGCCTGCGCCTCCCCTTGGCCAAACCCCATAGTAACCAGAGCCCAGGGGCCCAGGGGTGCTGTCCATGGAGGACTGACTCCTGGGCCAGAGGGGGTGGAACAGGTGGGGAGGGACCCCAGAGCACCTGGAGCCCAGCCTGGCCCCGAGCACCGGAGGGACATGGTGTCTGTTGTCACACCAGGCACTTCCTCTGTGCCCGGCCTGGGGCTCAGTGTACCACCCATTTGTCCTATTCCTCCCCAGAGACCAGTGTTTTACCCCCAGTTCACAGACATGATACTGAACTTGAGATGTTCTGTAGCTGGTGTCTGTGGGAAGAGAGACTGTGCAGGAAAGGACGTCCCCCAGCTCAGGGGGCAGAGCCAGGGCTGACGTTTAATCCATGTGACTGTGCAGCACAGGTGGGCACACAATTTCTGGAAGGGAAAAAGGAAATGGTAGGGGGAAGCAGCCAGCTTCAGATGGCGGGAGGTTCCTCACCAAACAGAAGACCCCTGTGGACTCTCTTGGCACGGCTTAGGGTCACATCCAGGGTGGGTTGGGGACCCCGGACTGTGGGCTCAGGCCTCCTGCCCAGACCTGTGTCATGAGGCTGAGGCTCAAAGTTTGGGAACCATGGCTGACCCCACGCCCTCTGACACCCCTGCAGCGGATGTGTTTCTGGATCCACAAACGGCACACCCTCTTCTGTTTGTTTTTGAAGACCAGAGGAGCCTGCAGCGGGCAGACACACGGCAGAACCTGCCAGAAAACCCCAGGAGATTTCAGGGGAATCACTGTGTGCTGGGCTGTGAGAGCTTCACGTCAGGGAGACACTTCTGGGAGGTGGAGGTGGGGGACAGGGCACGGTGGTATGTTGGTGTGTGCAGGGAGAACGTGAGGAGGAAGTTTGTTCAAATGACACCTGAGAATGGATTCTGGGTCATAAGAAGGTCTTTTGGGAATGAGTACAAGGCTGTCACAGTCCCTGAAACCACACTAAAAAAGGTCAGCCCTCCTGAGAGGGTGGGGGTTTTCCTGGACTATGGGACAGGGAAGGTCTCGTTCTACAATGCCCTTGATGGGTCTCACATCTTCACCTTCCCACCCACCCGCTTCTCTGGGCCTCTGAGGCCTGTTTTCAGGATTTGGACACATGAGGCCACTCCCATGACCATTTGCCCAGCACAGGAACAACTGGGGAGGTCCCTTGTGCCTGACCCAGGGCCTGACTCTTCCCTGGAGATCCCACTGGCCCCAGTCTCAGCTGATGGGAATGGGGACCCTCAGACCGAAGAAACGCCTCTGCTTCTGGCTGCCCCGCCTGGAGCTGAGGGCCTCCTGGACACAAACCTCTCAGCAAGAAAACACTCACTGAAACCGTGTTGAGTGACGGACTTCACTAACATTCACTCAGTTTTTCCACATGAGAGACAAGGAGACCAGGGTGCAGACAGTGGGTTAACTTTCCAAAGGTGAGTCAGGGGCTTCGAACAGCTAGAGCTGACGTTTACAGGTAACTTCACATGTACGAGTGCTGTGCTAACTGCTTCAGGTGAATCTCACTCACTCATCCTCACAACCACCCCGTGAGGCAGCCTCATTTAGAAAGTGTGGAAACTGAGGCAGGGCCAAGTTCACTGATGTACATAATTCACACGGAATCTAGTGCTGCTGGGAGATATTCTGCCCCTCCCCCTCCCTCTCGTCTGTCCCTTTGCAGCTGAGTGTCCTGTCGGGCAGGGCTATGGGCAGTCCCAAGGGTCCCTCCCAGGGCACCAAGGGTAAAGGTCACCACAGGTGACTGTGAAGGCCACACCCACTTGGATCCTCCAAGGTCAACTGTCAGAGCCATGGCCCACCCTTCACTGACGGGCTCTGCAGGACCTGTGGTCCAGGGGATGAACTCACAGTGACCCCATCACACAGGCTGAGAAGGGACCAGTGGCCACTGTCTTAACCAGCCTGTGACCTGTGGGCACAGAGCAGACCCACCCCCCCACCTCCCACCTGAAGGTGCTCTGTGAGCAGGACGGTGGGGGGAGGGGGCAGACGAACGTCAGTGGAAGTTTCATCACATGGTGGGACCCACGTCCAGGACAGGGACACCCACCGCTGACCACCCACTGAGGTTCCCGAGGTTCCGGTCACCTGTGGGTCCTGGGGAAAGGCCGCTCTTCCTCCTCATCATCATCGTCACTGTGACTGTTCACTGTGTGTCCCCTCCCCTGGCATGTGGGTGTCATGTCACATGTGTGTTAAATAAAGTAAATAACGTTCACACCTCACGGAGCTCTTTCTAGATTTAACCCCCAGTTAGCTCACCACAGATTCATGGTTTACCTCTTTGCAATATTTCACAAACTCTTTATTGAATTATTTTCTGTTGCCAGTGTAATAAATGAACACACATTTCATGGCCTAACACAAGACAAGCTCATTGTCGCACATCTCTGTAGATCAGACCCTGCATGGCCCTCAATGGGCTGAAACTGAGGTGTCTCAGGCTGGGTCCTTTCAGGAGACCCAGGGACGAGTCTGTGTTGCTGACTCTGGCTGCTGTCAGAGCTGAGTTCCCTGCAGTGACGGGACCCAGTGGCCCCTCTTGCTGCTGCCAGAAGAGCTGAGACCCTCCAGGCTAGGAACGTCTGGGGTCGTTCTCCCAGGGACAGATGTGAGGGGACAAGTCAGCTGAAGGGAATGACAGGAGGACAGACTCCCAGGGGTGGAGTCACTGGAGGTGGGGCCCTTGCTCGTGAGCTACCTGCAGCGTCGATGGTGTCAGAAGGAATCCGGGTTCCAGAGGAGGTGTTCTGGCACAGGCGGGAAATGTTATGCCTGTGCTTTGGGAAGATTATTCTAGCAGAAATGTACCCAGTGGCCCAGTTGGGATCTGCGGACCTGGGAAGGGAGCATCGTGTGGGTGCAGGGGAGCTGGACCCAACCAGACGCTCTGCCATAGTCCAGATAAACAGACAATTCTGGTTTCACTTTCTGCAGGGGAATTTACTGTGTGGGAATTCCCTTCTTCCTTATTTTGTCACTGTCTGTCCCTTCTCCTTATCAACCCACGTCCAGGGACTGTTCCTGTGTGTCCTGTCTGTTGCTTCCCTGGAAGCCCTCACCTCCAACCCTGGTCTTCCTCTGACCCGAGTCAGAGCTCCCCCAGTGAGAGCAGCCTCTTCTCCAGGGGCAGTTTGTGAAACCAGTTGGTGGCAATGATGTAACTTGCACCTGTTTGAGATGATGTATAGCAGCTGTAAGTAAAGACAGGAAAGAAACCTGCTTTTGATGGAGGGGGCGCCTCTCTCCAGGTGACAGATAAGCTCTGTTCTAGTCAAGTGACAACTCAGCCAGCAGAAACCTGAAGCAGCCACCCAGGGCAACTGTGATTTTATTTATGTATTTTTAGAGAGGGGAAGGGAGGGAGAAAAGGAGGGGGAGAAACATCAATGTGTGGTTGCCTCTTGAGCGCCCCCTATTGGGGACCTGGTCCACAACTCAGGCCTGTGCCTTGGCTGGGAATGGAACTGGCGACCCTTTGGTTTGCAGGCAGACAATCTACTGAGCCACACCAGCCAGGGTGCAAACATTTTCAATTGTATTCAGGTGGGTGGCTCTTCACCTCCCTGGGACTCTGAGCCCCCAACCCCCCATGTTTCAGAAACTCTGGATGCACAGAAATGGAGACGCTGAGGACGTCTTGCTGGTGAGGACGGAGGAGAGTTGTCCTCTTCTCCTCAGGAGACCTGCAGGGCTCTTGGATGGTGAGGGAGCAAGAGCAACAGCTGTGACAAGAGGGGAGCTCGTTGACTGAGTTCATGGCCTGCTGCCAAAGCCCCTGACCTCTGCGACCTTGGGTTTCCCGGAGCCGGTGCTCCGAGGGCCCTCGCAGCCCTGACTCTGCCCCGCCAGGGCAGGTGAAGGGAGAGGCTGCCCTGGGGCAGGTGCAGGGGCAACTCAGAGCAAGTCAGCCCCCCCCCGCCCCCCCCCTCCCCCCCTTCTCCTCGCTCAGTCCCCCTCACTGACAGGCGTCCCTCAGCTCCCTGTCCGCCCCTCCGCTCCCCTGCAGGGACCCTCCTCTCCAAAGGCGTTTCTGGGGCCAGGGTCAGGGCGGTCTCCCCTGCACGGGCCCCAGGGCCCCTCCAGGTGCTTCACGCCCGCTGGTACTTCCTCTGCCCCCGAACCACCAGTCCCTTCCCCAGGCCCCTGGCTTCCCTGCTTGCCCCGCTCAGACACAGGCCCGGGGTGCACAGTGCCGAGAAACTGGACAGGGGCTTGGAAATTAGGGGGATGATGTCACCCTTACAGTGCCAACGTATCGTTGGGTTACATCTGAGTGTCCCCAGGGTGCCCACAGCCTGTGCCCAGGACAGAGCGGGGACACCCAGCTCAGGAAGGAGCCCCGGAGCACAGAGCCCTGGCGGGGGGCGGGGGGGGGGCTCCCCAGCGCTGTGTCTGAGCGTGGCTCCTCCACAGGCTACAGAGATGAGCCCTAAACCCGGGACCTGTGCCCTGTCCGGGGCGTCCCTGGGTCAGGGAGCCGGCGGCTGGAGGAGGGGGGCGGGTACCACCGTCCAAGGCCTGAGCGGGGGCTGAGGGCTGAGACGAGCACAGCCCCACCCAGACTCGGCCGTGGGCGGGGTGGCCGTGGGGAGCAGGGAGGGGAGGAAGGGGCAGGAGAACGCTAGACCCGACAGCGTGTTGGTGACCACACCGAGGGGCCGGGACTCGGTGCTGGGTCACGGAGGGGACGTGCGAGGACCTTCAGGCAACAAGTGGCTGGATCAGATTTGCTTTGGGGAAGAGGTTCTCCTGGGGGGGGGGGGGGGGGAGGGGTCAGTCCTTTGTGGGTCTTAATGATCGTCCCAATTGAAAGGCCAAGGACAAAGTGTGGTGGTGCAGGATTTTTGTCAGAAATATAACACAGTTGACCTCTTTAATTTATACGAAGCACATACAGGTTTATAAGAACTAATAACAGAATCTAAGGAACAAAGGGGGTAGTGAGGGCAGAAGTTGGCCCGCGGAGCTCGCTTCCAGAATATGTTTGATTTTTAATGTGAGACGTGACCCACCTCGCTACCCTGTCGGTGCGGAGTCACACAAAGTGGTGGTTCTCCGCACCCAACCGGTGGTGCGGGGGACAACGGCCTAGGACAGGCCGCGCCCGCCCACGGTGCGGTGGGTTTCAGAAAGGAGCGTTCCATGCGCGTACCCTTTGCCCACGTGACGACGTTTCTTGGAATTCCCCAGAAAATGTGTTAGAAAGTCATCAAAAATGTGGGCGAAGAACATGTGCAAAGCGCACGCTCTGGAGAAGCGAATGCCCACCACGCACCGCAGTCTCGGGAGCTACAGGACCCTCCAGTTTGATGTCACGCAGCTGTTCACCACGTTTTCAATTGTGCAAAAACCTTATCAACTCTGTTTTTATTTTACTCTGTTTTTTAATGCACATGAGCATAAAATAGAGACTGGGAGGAAATATGCCAAAATGTGCGTATAAGTTACCGTTAGGTGCTGACATTATGGGTGATTTCTACTTTTCAAACATTTTTTTGTATTTTTAATTTTTCCGTAAAAATACGAGGTTTAGCCTGAAAAAAGGAACCGCAGGCCTCGTTACTGACTTCCAGGGCGGCCGGTCGCGGCCCAGGAGACGGAGCCGCAGGCGCGCTCCCACGGGCCCCGCAGCCCTCGCCCCCCTCGACGCGGCGATGTGGAGCCAGGACCCCTCCCCTCCGCGTCCGGTGGAATCCGCCCGGCTCCCCCTGGAGCAAGGTCCTCAACGACAACGCTCCCGTGTCGGAGCGAGAGGGGCTGAGGCCTCTCGGCGCGTCCTGGAGTTTTCCGTCGCGTTTCTTCCGTCCAGCCCCGAGCGCAGAGGCCGCTCTGTGCGCCGCAGACGCACCGCGGCCACACGCCGTCCCGTCCCCCGGCGCAGGACTCCCTTCCAAGGTAAATACCTGGGGACCCGGGCGGCGCCCGGAGCTCCTCCCCGTCCTCCCCCTGCGGGCCTTATTAACTGCGCCCGGGCCGCGGCCCGCCTCTCCCCGCGCGCCCTCCTCTCCCCGCGCGCCGCGGCCCCGGCTCGGCGCCCGCGATCCTCCCGGCCCGGCCCGGTGCGTTCGTCTCCCTGTGCGCCCCAAGCCGACCCTCCTCAGCTCCTTCCTGCCCGCGTCCTCCGACCTCTCCCCTTCTCCTGCACTCCGATCCCCGGACTCCACCGCTGCCTCCATCGCTGCATCGATCGTCCTTGCTAAAGGCAAACACCGACTTTCTGCATTTGAAAGAAGAGGGTTTGTTGTTGTTGTTGTTGTTGTTGTTGTTTGTTGTTGTTGTTTGAGCACGGTTGTTCGAAGACTTGCTCATTTAGTTGCACCGCACTAACGGGCACAACGTCTCACCGTCCCCGTCCCCCAAGTCCCCTCGGGGTTTCGGGCCCGTTTGGTTGCGCTACGCGCGCCTGATCGGACTTAGGGGGCCGGGGGGCGGGTGGCAGCGGGACCGGGAGTCCGCACTCGGGGGCGGCGCGGGAGGCCTCCGCGCGAGGACTGGCACCTCCCGACGGGGGGACCGCGGAGAACAGTGTCCGGAGGACCCGGGTCACCTCCTGTCCGTTGTCTCCTAGACTCCAGCGTTGGTGGGAGATGGCAGCTTCCCGCAGCCCCTGCCTGCGCGGGGGGCTGCTCACCCTCCTTCTCCTCCAGCTGCCGCGGCTGCATTCAGGTGCGTACCCCTCTGTCCCCGGCCTGCGGGGCCCTTCGGTTCCCCCCGGAGGCTACCGCGGGGCCCCAGAGGGACTCCGCCGGGCCGTCCCAGGAATAACAGGAACGGTGGCAGGGGCGTGGTCCTCCGGCGGGGACCCTGGTCTCCGTCATTCCTCGGCCCACTGTCCCCATGCTGTGTGACCCGCCGGGTTTTCTGACAGCTCGCTTCGACGTGGTCGGGCCCCCCGAGCCCATCCTGGCCATGGTGGGCGACGACGCGGAGCTGCCCTGCCACCTGTCCCCGAACGCGAACGTGAGCGCGGCCGGCGCGGAGCTGCGGTGGCTCCGGGAGCGGGAGTCCCCCGCGGTGCTGGTGCACCGGGCCGGGCGCGCGCAGGACGCGGAGCAGATGGCCCGCTACCGGGGCAGAGCCGCGCTGGTGCAGGACGGCCTCGCCCAGGGCCGCGTGGCCCTCAGGATCCGCGGGGTCCGGGCCTCGGACGACGGGGAGTACCGGTGCCTCTTCAAGCAGGACGACGGCCACGGAGAGGCCAGCGTGCGCCTGCAGGTGGCCGGTGAGTACAGCGGGTGCCTCTCTCCGTGACTTCCGTGCGGCGTCCGTCTTCCTACGGGTGTCCTTGCAAACTTTCAGACATTCCCCAAATCCCGCGCAGGTTGGACGGGGTCGGCAGGCCTAGCATGGAAGGTGAGCGGGCAGGGGTTGGGGCTGAGAGTGCAGAGGGCCCGGCGAGTTGCCCTTCTTGTAGAAATCTATTTCTCGCATCTCCTGCCTTTTCCTCCGGATTTTAGGATGAGCATTTCCTCGTTGTATTAATTAAATGCATGTGAGACATAAGGGCCCCGTGACACCATTAGTACTCCAGGGGTACCTGGGCGAGTCCCAGACCTGAACACTTACCTGGCGTCTCTGCTTCACCCTCAGCCGAGGCTCCGGTGAGCGACCCCACGCATGTGTGGAAGCTGCTCGATGGGTTAACGCCCAACACCGTGTCCCCTGGTTTCCTAAGGTCCCAAACCATGCCTGCGTGTCGACCCACTCGGAAAAGGTTTTGCTTTTGTCCCTTTTCTTGCGTCAAGCCCAAATTCGGGCTGTCACTGCAAGGAACACGGTAAGCCTTCAGGAGGAAAGTGTGCCCGGGCCTGACTTCCCCACTGCCTGGGCGTCGGGCGGACCTCTTCCTGAGCCGGGTTTCCTCCTGTAAAACCTGGAAACATCTCCCCTGCAAGCGTCTGCAAGTCTGAAACAAAACTAGACAGCGTGTGGGAAACTGGCAACTCTAAAAGCATTCTACACTCGTGCGATGCACTTGTACCTCGGGCTGCTCTAAAACGTGTGGTTTACAAATACATGGCCCTTCGTGTCCGCATCCGAGTGCAGATCGGGTTTGGGAGCCTTGGGTGAAATCTGGGTCCCTGCCTCCAAACGGGCTGCACCCGGTGGCAGCACCGCCTGGAACTCGGTTTTCCTCTTTAGAAAATTACCTTAAACTCGTATTGCAAAACCCTAGAGAGTTGATATCATCAAACTGTCCTTGTCACCTTTTCCGAGTGACAGGCACCTTTGAAAATCTGCTGAGAGTGGCAGGCCTCTTCGTGAGAAATACACACATTCCGTCACACACACATCCACTCGGAATGTGGGTGTAAGCTGATCGTAGTGGACGTGTGTGTAAGGACTCTTCGCTGTGGCTCAGCGTTTTCTGTGCTCTGTGGAAATGCAAGAAAACAATCAGGCTGAAGAGACCAGAAAAACAGATGTTGGTTTACGTTAAGACATAATGGTTGCAGGGAAATGAGGTTGAAACCATTTAAGAAATTGTCTGAGTCAGTATCACAGGTAAAGGAAAGTTGAAAGCTATATCTCAGTGCAAAGGTCCTCCAGCCAGCTCTTTCTCCTCAAGGATATGCCTTATCTTTTGATTTTTTTTTTTTTGAAGATTTTTACTTATTTTTAGAGAGAGGGGAAGGAGAAAGAGAGAAAGAGAAACATTAATGTGTGGCTGCCTCTTGCCTGCTCTGGCCCACAACCCAGACATGTGCCCTGACTGGGAATTGAACCTGCAGCCTATTGGGCCACAGGCCAGTGCTCAATCCACTGAGCCAGGCCAGCCAGGGCTCCATCACCTGCCATTGGTCTTGGTGTTCCTGCTGACTGGACAGGCACCCCATGTCTTCCCACAAAACCCACATGTCAGCCACCAAATTCCAGCTGGCGACACTCTCTAGTGAGGTCATGAAATTCCTCTCATTGACACCTCAGTTTCCTTGTGTAATGGAAAATGGAGAGGAGTCCCCCTCATCCCCCATCCCCTCATGCTTTTCCATCTTGGACTCTGTGGCCCTGTGCCCAGGGAGGAGTCAGACCAGCCCCTCTCTCCGCAGCTCTGGGCTCGGATCCTCACATCCACGTGGAAGTTCAAGGCAATGGGGAGACCCGGCTGGAGTGCACCTCGGCCGGGTGGTTCCCCGAGCCCCAGCTGCAGTGGAGAACACCCAAGGGGGAGGAGCTTTCGTCGGCGTCGGAGTCCAGGGAGCCCGACGAAGAAGGCCTGTTCTCTGTGGCGGCTTCGGTGATCGTCGAGGACACGTCCGAGAGGAATGTGTCCTGCTGTATCCGAAACGTTCTTCTCGGCCAGGAGAAGGAAGTGGGAACTTCCATACCAGGTGAATGACCCCCAGACTGGGCTCCAACTTGATGCAGCTTCCGGGCCACGCCACCTGGGACACCCGTGCTGCGTGACACCGTGGCAGAGTGGTCTGCTTCCTCCACCTCAGACCCCCCCCCCCCGACTTGAGGGAGCCCCACCAACTCACTCGAAGAGTCAAGATTCTGCAGGCAGGAACGGTGCCTGACCGCCCAGAAATTCCAGATTTTCTGTCTTAGGGGATACGGCTCAGACAGAGCAGCTTGGTCCTGGGGGGCCTGCCTGACCCAGAGACTGTCTCCTTGAGGGACCGCGGAGACTAAGGTCCCCTGCCCCCTCCCCGCCCCGTCCCTGCCCTCAGGAAGCAGTTCTTCCCATTGCCCCCCACGTGAGGCCGTGTCCCTGTTCCTCCACAAGGAGGAAGTGTTCCTTGCACTTTGGCCACTGAGTCCTCTGCTGTTGCCAGAGGTGGTGTTTCCGCTTCCTGATGTCCTTCCCTCACCCCCTTGGCCTGGGTCAGCCTCCGCTGATCATTGAGGGGGGTTTCCAAACAACGTCAATGAGTCCACCTTTTCTCTATCTCACAGGTCCTGCCCCCAAATGACTCGTGTTCATCTCCTTTCCTCTCTTTTTCTGCTCTTTCCTACCTAAGGCCCAACACATTTTTGGAAAGCCCGGAGGCACTGGGGGTACTGTTTGGGAGGAAGGGGAGAGGTCCAGGTGATCTGTCTCATCTTCCCAGTCCCTTGGGAACCAGGGGAGAAGCTGGATTTGCTCAAAGTTTCTCAACAAATGTCCGTTTTGGGGACTCGGTTTCAGCTCCCTTCTTCCCAAGACTGACGCCCTGGATGGTGGCTGTGGCTGTCATCTTGATAGTCCTAGGAGTCCTCACCACCGGGTCCATATTTTTCACCTGGAGACTCTACAAGGAACGATCCAGACAGAGGAAGAAGGAATTCAGCTCTACAGGTGAGTAAGCCACTGAATCCCGGGCACCTTGCCAGGAGTGCTCCTGGGTGAGGTCGGAGCCAAGTCCTTGAGGGTAACTGCCAGGGGAAGATACCTGGCTCCGGAATTCTGAGACTCGGGGATCGCACGGCTGCTGAAGTCCGTGACGTGCGGCCTGAAGAGGAGCAGAGGCCGGGTGCAGGGGGCCGAGCGAGCGCTGACAGACAATAGACCCGTGTTCGCTCGCTCCTCCCCCCGAGGCTCTGTCCTCACTTTGCCCGTTTTCCCAGCAATGACTGAAGATCTGAGCCCAAGCCAGTAGGAACTTCCTGCAAATTTCCTAGAAAACAAAACAGTCCTTGTTGTTCATTGTCAACCCTGGTTCAGTAATCGGGCCCAGCGAGCAGTCAGGACTCACAGGCGCTGCTTCGTGCCCCTCCCACCCCGGTCCGCCCCTCCCACACCGGTCCGCCCCTCCCAACCATGTCCACTGCAGAAGGTCACTGGGCATTTCTGTTTGTTTTCCAGAGAAACTCCTGGAAGAGCTCAGTAAGTTCCGACTCCTTGTTACTGCACCCTCAAGATTGCCCCCCCCTTGTATAAAACCTGTGCGTGACTCTCTCTCTGTCTCGTTGCAGAGTGGAAGAAGGCCACACTGCATGCAGGTCAGTGGCGGTCAACTTCCCGAGGGCTGCAGGGTGCCCTTCCCCGGGGGGTCCAAAGTCCTAGTTACTGGGCAGTAAAAGCACCCACACATGGTAGCGATGAGGATAGAGAGGGCAGGAGCGATGGCAAATGGCCTCACGTTTTCCTTGAGGCACAAGCGGCCCTTGGGAGGTGGCTGGGAGACAAGCCCCATCCCACGCAGGGCATTGGGCACCGGGGGCTGTGGGTGGGAGAGGGGAACAGAGACAGCCAGCAGGCCTGATGGCCCCTAGACTGCCGCCCCCACCTTAGGGGGAGGAAGGACAGGCCGTGGAGCCTCACAGTCCCTCCCGCTCACACCCACTTCCTCTCGGCGGCGTCTAGTCGACGTGACTCTGGATCCAGACACCGCCCACCCCCACCTCCTTCTGTACGAGGGTTTCAAGTCGGTCCGGCTGGAAGACGCTCGCCAGAAACTGCCCGAGAAAGCAGAGAGATTCGACTCCTGGCCTTGCGTGCTGGGCCGGGAGGCCTTCACCTCGGGGAGACATTACTGGGAGGTGGAGGTGGGAGACAGGACCGACTGGGCGATCGGGGTGTGCAGGGAGGGCGTGGCGAAGAAGGGCTTTGACCCCATGACTCCCGAGAACGGGTTCTGGGCTGTGGAACTGTATGGCAATGGGTACTGGGCCCTCACGCCCCTGCGGACCCCCCTTCCCCTGGCGGGACCCCCCCGCCGGGTTGGGGTTTTCCTGGACTATGAGTCTGGAGATGTCACCTTCTACAACATGACCGACGGGTCCCTCGTCTACAGCTTCTCCAACGCAGCTTTCTCCGGCCCCCTCCGGGCCTTCTTCTGCCTGTGGTCCTGTGGCAAAAAGCCCCTGACCATCTGCCCGATCACTGATGAGCTTGAGGGGGTCACAGTAGTCGCTGATGCCACGGACCCTTCCCTGGAGATCCCACTGTCCCCGATGGGCGAGGATGCTGCCTCCGGGGACACAGACATGCTTCGTTCTAAACTAATCTCTACCCAGCCCAGCCAAACGGCACCTTAAGGACAACCCCAGCTGAGCCGTTCCCTTTTGCTCCCTGTCTGCCCCCCCTCCCCTGCTGGGGGCCTCAGCTGCCAGCTTCGCCCAGCTCCCCTGCTTCCTGTCACCTAGGGATCCTTAGTCGGGAAAGTGGCATTGCTGTTGCTAGAAAGTGTGGGGTGTAAGACCTTCCAAATCTGTTTCTGTACCAGTGCTCAGGGGCCAAGGAGGTGTCAACTTCTGTTCTCCTACCTCTTGAAGCCAGATCCTAAGGGGGAGGACTTGAAACAAACTCAAGAGAAAGCCCAGGGATTGAGGTGGGGTTAGGTTGTCATGGGGTCCAGAGGAACAGGCAAGCGGAAATCTCAGAGGGTTTTGGGAACATGAGACTGAGGCTGAAACCCCATAAAGAAACCCAGAGGGGACATTGTGATGGAAGAAAGTGAAGTGCCCCCAGGCCAGTGATGTACAGCTGGCCTGCCCCTGCAGGCTTAGGCCTGTGTCTCGAATTTCCTGGGCCCACCATGCAGGGCAGAGGAAACGGCCCTGCTGCTGTGGGGCTGAGCCTCGGGCAACGTGGAGCAGAGAGGAGATGCCAGAGCAGGCCCAGGGTGTCAGCCGCAAGCTGGGCAGAGCAGCGGGGTTATGACAGAACCCAAGGCTGTGTGCAGAGCTGTCTCTCAGACCCTGTTCCCCTCAGCGCCAGCCCACTGCTCCCTCGCCTGGGGGTTGCTCCACCCCCACTCCGTGGGCTCCATGGTCTCCACCTCTCTTCCTCCGTTTCAGAGGCATGTTCAGGAATCACCCCTCAGCGGTACCACCACCACTTCATGGGCCACTGTCGCAGCCTCGGGCCCCCTCAGCCCTCATCCCAACGTCCTGTTTCACCCCACAAGCACAACTGTAGCAGCACCAACTGCTCTCTAATCCCACACGGCGCCCCGTGCACCCTCCCCCCTCGCAGCCTTCCCACCCTCGCCTCTCCTCGGGCCCCCTGAGTGCAGCCGTGTCTCTGCTCAGGGCAGCTGCCCTGATTGCTCCCGCCTGTATTTGCCTTTTCCGTGCACCCCTGGCTTGTCTGGCCAACGGGGCCACACATTTATCTACATTGCCCACTTCGATTGTATTTTCCCAGCGTTCAGATGTATGTCGCCAGGGTCGTAACCTAATAAATAAGTCTGTCTGGTTTCTGAAAGCAGCATCTGCACCCTCCTTTCTTTATTTCAACAAGTGGAACGGAAACAAAGACAGAGAAAAACCTGCGTGGGAATGCCGCTTGCCAAGCAATGTGGTTCTGTTTGCCCAAGACTCATCCCAGACCGGGGGCCATGGGCCCACCAGGGCAAGTGGCACAGGGGCCGTTGTCCCAGGAGGGTCCAGACACTTACAGACAGGCCACAGTGCCAGTGGCGGCCCACCCTCAGCCCCTGATTGGGTGGCGGCCCCATTTCCACCGCTCGAAAGGCAGTTCCTGGTGAGGTGAGTGAGGCCACATCTCGGAATTTTAACAGTACTTTTTCCAGGAGGAGGAAATGATTGGGGAAGTTTTAGTGGTGATGCCTTGTAACTGGGAAACAAACAGACTTGGGTGATCTTTGGAAACCACTGTTGAAGGTCCTCGCGGTTCAGCCAGACGCCCTGTTTCTCCTGCTTTGCCCCAAGTGGGGATCAGGAGCAGCTGGTTGCCCAGCAGCTCTGACCTTACCAACATTTAACCAGCTCTGTTGCCCAGAGGGACAGCACGTGAGTCTCCAGGGCCCTTTCCTCATCCTGCCTCAAACACGCTCACCCCACACTGCCCCCCAGCATGCCACACACCCACCCTGGATCGCTGGGAGGAGGACACAGTTTATCCCTGCTTTAAAAGTATCCGTTTGTGTTCAACTTGTGCTTCTAGAAAGCCGAAGGGAAACAAAGCCCAAACGTTCTTTAAAATACTTGGGAACCTCAGGCAGTTGCTTTGCTGGTTTAACGTGTGATGTGTACCCTGAAATGTGAGTGTGAAACCTCACCTGGAGCAGACCCGGCTGCCACAGGGACCCCGCGCTGAGAATAGAAAGGAAACCGGTCACAGATTTTAATCAGCCGACTCCCCTCTCCTTCCCTTTTCCCTTCAAGAAAAACGGTCACCAGGCACAGCACTGAGCTGGCACAGGCTCCTCGGAAACACCTGCGTCCTTGCTTTCCCCAGCTGTGGCCTCGGGCCTGGGCGCCCCCCGCCCCAGACCTTATCTGATGAGCCTGGAGGCCCCCTCCGGCTGGCACCAAGTGCCAGTGCCCTGGGGGAGTTATCTTAGTAATCCTGGCTTTGCTTCTGGATCTTGTGAGGAAGTGTCACCTGGCCAAACGCTTGGCCAAAGCCTGCCTGCCTCACCAGAGGCAGAATCCCTGATGCTGTGATTTCAGAAACCTCCCAGGGGTGGCCACAGAAGTTGCTGGCGGGAAGCCTGGTGTCAGGCGCCCTCTTTCCGGGTGTACTAGACACAGAAACTATTCATCTTTTTGCTTTCTTCTTAAAACTATTTACTGCAGTGTAACATCCATCCAGAAAAGCCCGCCAGTCTTTAGTGCACAGCTAGATAAAGTCAGAACCAGCAGCAAGACCCCCGCCCCTTACGGGTATGTTGAGGTCTGGGGTCGTTTCGGCGGCTGCTCGGCCCGGTGCTGCGGCCTGCTCGGCAGCACCCCTCAGCCACCCCTGCCTCCAGGGGGAACGCTGCCTGCCGACTGCCGGGGGGCGTCCGCCGGGGACTTCCTCGGGAACCGCACCGCACCGGAGATTGCGATGCTGCTGCTGGTGTAACTCTGGCGACTCTGCCTTGCGTTTTCCCCGGCTCCTTTTGTGCTTGCGGAAAAGATGTGTGTGGCACAAAAATACAAGAACAGGAAGGATGGAGGTTTTCTTCAAAAGAACCACTCCTCCTCGAACCCTGTTCTTGTGAATAATAACCATCTTCAGACGCGCGTAAAACGTTACTGTGAAACTGCACGGGGAAAAGTGCCCTTTACATTTCAGCGCGATCGTCCATCCCCTCCGCGGAAGGGGGAAAAGCCACAAAAAGGCCCCGCTGGGATTCGAACCCAGGATCTCCTGTTTACTAGACAGGCGCTTTAACCAGCTAAGCCACGGAGCCGGCACGCCGGCGCCTGTCCAAATCGATGAGGAAAGAGGAAGAGCGTTGCTTTTGTTCGGGGCTGATTCGTCCTCCCCCACGAGAGTCGGGAGCAGCCCGGCGGCTTCCCCAGACTCTGAAGATGAACCTCCCCCTCGCCCCAGCAGACCCGAGAAACCGCGCAGCTGCAGGACAACAGCCTCCTCGGCGCGGGGTGGGCGTGGGAAGAGGGGACCAGTCGCACTCATTCGGAGACGCGCCTCCGGGTCGTGTGACACCGTGACACCTGGACAGTAGGACACTTCCAGCCCCTAGAACTGGGCCGTGCAGGAAGCAAGCTCTATATTCTCTATGTCACGGTTTTTAATGAAAATTCCAGCCATTCCTTACCACAAGCCCTTGCGTGTATTTGTTTTCCGAATGCCTGCCTCTAGCGTATCCTGTTAACCGACGCAATTCCAGAGTTGCACCTTGAACACACAAGGCTTGACAATGAAAACCTAGTCTTGGAAAGAAATGGAAGAGCGATCCCCTCTCCTCTGCAGCTCCGGAGGGAGAGACGCTTTCTGGTCAAGGGATCTGTTTTTGATGAGATGTCACATTGAGAGCTTTCGCAAGAATTTCTACTTTGTTACGGGGGCTTGTGTAAGGATTCGTAACTGTTCCCGATTCATTCTGTGCTCTGTAAAGTAAACCTGTCCTTGGGAATATAATTTGAACAAATGGCTTCAGTGAAACTCGGAACAGTTTACAACTTGGCGCCAGAGCTGCGAAAGTATCTTCCCTAATAAGGCCTGTAATTATGATTGCAGGTCTTGCTTGATATCTGTTGTTAGGGTGATAATGCTGAAGTCAACTGTACCAATATTTGAAGGATTTCTCTGAAACACTATAAGGCACTTACTTCCGCCCACCTACATGAGTGGGGGCTGTGTGACTCTGCTGGGTTTATTTTTGTTAAAATTTGGGAGTCAGTGAACTCAACACACAGTTGGGTATGAAACACCATGAAATAAGCACCTATTTCTTTAATATTATAAGATGAGCCATCATATCATCAACGTGCTTGGAGCCAGTATGGCTCTGGCCAAACTGTGGCAGACTTTCAGAAAGACAGCAGAACCTGCTGTATCTGGTTTGCGTTTTTCCTTTGACTGGCAGCTGTCAAAATTGGCCCAGAAATTTTGGAAAGTCAAAGTTGTTTAACAAGCCCCAGGCAAGTCTTGGAAGAAAGTTGAGATTTAGAACAATCACTTCCAGAAATCTGGGCATGGACACTATCTACTACTCAGTACCCAGTGTGACCATCAAGGGCCAGGGAAAGGCCTCTCATCCTGGCTTTGTTCCACACACCTGACCTTGGAGAAGGCACCGATCTCTGAGTCACAGATGCTGGCAACAATGTAAAGAAACGTGGGAGTGGCCAACAGTGCCATTTTCCATTTGCTTGGGAGAGAAAACGAAAATGGAGTAGTTCATGAACTTGGATGGGAAAATATAATATTGACTACTTAACAAGTAATCACTGAAATTTTGTGTTTTCTTCCATTATGAATATAGGCAACAAATCACAGCTGTATTTTAGCAGCTTTGACTTTACCACTCTTGGAAGTCACAAATATTTTCTTCCAGATTTGACGTCCCAAATTTCTTAAAATATCATGCTCATTACTGCTTTGAAATTTCAGTATTTATCAGATGTTCTGATCTTGTGCAGAACAAGGAGATCTAGTGCATTAGTAAAGGAGCACAAATATTACTGTACCATAATTTTTAATATTTTAAGAGCACATTTCAATATATTTGGTTTCCTTCTGAAATCTTATGGATTTATCTTTTTATGTATAGTTAAAACTATTATTCCAGAATGGAGTCCATAACCACCAAACTGCCCTTCGGGACAGAACAAAACCTGGACAGATGACTCCTGTGCTGTGGTCCAGAGGAGAAACCATAACTAGGTCCACCTTAGTAAGAGCAGGAACGCGAGTATTCTTCGTAAGGACTGTGGCGACCTCACCAACTGAAGACAAGTATTCTCTAATCTCAGTGTATCCATTCCCGGTGTCAGGTACGTTTACCCCGTCTGTTCAGTACCTCTCACGTGATTCACCGCGCTCATGGTGCCTGGGAATAATGCTTCCTCCTCAGAAACGTGAAGAGGCTGAAATGCACACATGAGAAACACTTCTGGGTTTCCTGGGCAAGTAAACAAGTGAGCATTCATGTGTGTGCCAGCTGTTTTCCAAGGTGTCCTGTTCTGAGATGTAGGTCGCAGGCAGAGAGGGTGCTTAGCGCAGTCTTGCTTAGTAAATTTTAAAAAATAACTTCTCTTAACGACCCAGGAAAAGACAAGAAAGAGTCAGATCATGCAACTCTACAATGGCTTCCAGTTTCCTGGAGTAGCAGCCCATGTCCTTACAAAGGCCTGCGAGGCCCAGGTCCTGTCCCAAGGCTGCTGTCCCTGTCCACTCAGCACTGGCCCCTCACGTTACTGGACTGGCCTAAGCCGGCTCCCACTTTCAGGCCTTCCCTGAGGATTAAGCCGCTCCCAGATCGCTCTGCTCCCCAATATCCGTAATGCAGATCATTAGTCTGTCGTCCATACCTTCCCTGCTGGGCTTTTTTATTTCTCCACGAAGTTCTGCTTCGTTTTTCTCCAAGCTCTCACCAGCATTATTTTCCTTACTGAGCCGTAAATATGGGTCAGATGGTGCAGGACGGAGGGAGGTGATGCTGGGGCGAAGAGGGACTGGGCTGCCTCCTCTGCCGAGAAAGGAACCCCAGCCTGAACAATCGCAAGCTGCAGCGAATTTTTATGACAAACTGACGTACGGGGAAGCAAGATCCCAGATGCTCTGGAGAATGACAGTTTAATAGCTTGTCTGCATTGGGAATAAGGGAGAGAAGGTGGGAGAAAACGAGATGCAGGCGAGTTACCACGGCCGAGTACTCCCTGGAGGTTGGTTTCGCCTCCGAGGGGCCGGAGGGAGAGAATTACTCTGGGCGTTTCAGATGATGTAAACCCAGACGCACAAGGACAATGGACAAAGTTTGCTTAAGGCGAAAATATCCCTGTAGTAAAGAATCCTAGACCCGCGCGCCTCCCCACCACCGCCCGCCCAGTCAGGAGCTTGTGATCAGATCACCGCGCAAGGTTACTGCCGGTCACTGATTTATTACCGAGCCCTTCTTCGTTCGCAGGCCCAGGGGCTGGTGTGAACGGGAGAGCGGGCGCAGGTCTGGCAGGGCCGCGGGCCCGGGGGTGCGGAGGCCCGGCTTCGGCGGGCTCGCAGGCTCCGCGGGGAAAGGGCGCCGCCGCCCGGCCTCGGACGGGCACGCCCGCCGTCTGGTTTCTGATGAAGAAAACACGTCGCCGGTGAGCTCCTGCGTGGGCCAGTGGCGCAATGGATAACGCGTCTGACTACGGATCAGAAGATTCCAGGTTCGACTCCTGGCTGGCTCGGTGGGCGCAGTCTCATTTTACTTCCTTCTCCGCGGACCCCGGAGGAGCTCGCGGGGGGGAAAGGCGCCGCAGCCGGCGCGGGAGCCTCCTCGCACAGCCGATCCCGGCGCGGTCCCTGCGGCGCGCCCGCAGCCATGCACCCCGGCGAAGGGAGGCGGGGGTGAAGGACCCTCAGTCAAAGGGGAAGCAATTAAGATGTGGAGATTCAGGTGGGGGGACCCCGGTAACAATGAAGGGTTCATAAAGACCAGAGCCTCTCTTTTGTTTTCCCGGATCCGGTCATTTCCGGTGTAAGCAGGAGGGTTGGGAAGGGGGACGAAGCAGGGGGAGGGCGGGGGGAGGGCGTGGACGTGCGCAGGCGCACACGGCGGGCCTGGCGCGTTAGGCAGGAGGGGCGGAGTTCGTGAGGTGAAGAGGGAGATCTGGCAACGTCTTCCACAGCGTTTCCGTAGTGTAGTGGTTATCACGTTCGCCTCACACGCGAAAGGTCCCCGGTTCGAAACCGGGCGGAAACAGCCGGCGGTCTCTTTTCTTTTCCCCATGCTCGGAATAAATTGCCTAAGAAACGATTTCGCTTAATTTTTAAAATTTCACGCCCTCACAAACACCTGCACCCTCCTCCTGCCTGCACGCGCGGGGCTGTGGTGCTGACGTGGGTGCGGAGTCGGGCCGTCGCAGGAGGGGAGACGCGGCCCGGGCCCCGGAAGCGCATCCCCAGCCCGCGGCCTTCCTGCCCGCGGGTCTCCGGTCGCCCACCCGCGAGGGGACGGCCTGGACACTCGGTGAGTGCGGGGCCTCCGGGCGCCTCCCGTCGTGACCTGGGACGGCGGGGTCGGCGGCGCCACGGCCGCCCCAGCGGGGAGGTCGCGGCGGGCGGTCCCTCCGCCTGCGGGCTCGAGGCGTCCCCCGTGGGCCACCCTCCGAGGGGACCCCGACGGGCCCAGGCTTCCTCCCCTTGGCCTGCGCTCCCCTCCAGGCGGGAAGAGCCCGAAGGTGAGGGACGGGCCCGCTTGGCCTTGACCTGCGGGGCACCCGGCCGGCGGCCACGTGAGCGGGGTCGTCAGACGCGTTCCTGCGGGACGGGACGGGTCGGGCCGTGGCACCTGTGGGGCCCGGGGCCCTGTTACTAGACGCGGCGTCTTCCCCGCCGGGGTTGCCACCCCCGTCTCCAAGGGCCGGAGGCAGTCGCTCAGGTCACGTTGCTCGGGTTCCCTCGGTGCCTGGCGTGAACCGGGCGTTGGCGACGCGTTTATGGCGATGAGGCAAGGGCACTCGGTCCCTAAAGCCCCGTTCCCTGTGGTCAGCCAGGCTGCTGGGCTCCGGGCGCCGTGGCCGTGCCGTCCTCGCGCCTGAGGCCCGTGTTTTTCACCTCGCGGGGTCCCTCGTTAGCCAGACGGTGAGCTGGGGCCCCCGCTCGGTTCCCGCGTGTCCGAGGTAGTTTTGTTCGCAGCCCGGTCTGCACCGCTCAGGGGGCAGGGCCGGGGCCGGGGGGTGTCCCCTCCGCCTTTCCCGCGTGTCAGAGCAGAGCGGCGCACGCGGTGGCTGCTTTTTCCACGCCTGTGGCTCAGCGCACGTGAGACCCCGCCCTGGCCCACCTTCCCCGTGGCCCCCATCCCCTGTGTGGTCAGCCCCGCGAGCGCCCAGCGGCCGCCAGCACATAAGGGACCCAAGTCCAGCTTGCTGGCTAATGAGTTTAACAGGAGATTTAGTGCAGAAGCGTGGTCCTGGGCGGCAGGATGGAGGGGTATCCCCGTCCACCCCCAGACACGCGGTTTCGTGGATGAACCATGGGTCTGCGCGCCCCGAGAGGAACGTGGGCGATCCGAGGGGCCCGCGCCGGGCGTGAGTCGAACTTCCCGGGATCACGTCCAGGCGCGACTCCAGAGAGAGCTGCCGGGATTCTGTGACTGCGCGGCGCCCTCTCGCGCGCCCCAGGACGTGGAGATTAGCGTCAGGGCAGAGTCGCTTGGGTTCCCAACGCGCTCTCTAACCCTCCAAATGGGAACTCAGAATGCGGCCTTGCCTGACATTTCCTTTGAAAAGTAGGGAACTCACTGACACCATGTAACCTCCTGCCCTCCCTAATCATTCTGAGGCCTTCCTGGAAATAAAATCACTTTTTATCCAATGGCCCTTTTTCATTATTTTGTGTATCTGTCTCCTACAGATACACAAATAATGTATCTGTAGGGTCTCTGGAAAGTTAGCAGCCACCCGATCTCCTGATAAGTTCCCTAAAGGTGAGTTTCAAGAAGCTAATCAGTTTTCTTGTACTCAGGTACAGCATCTAGCCAGTGGCCTGTTGGCCTTGAACTTATCTTTATTGTAACCTGCTGTGCTTTAATGATCGTGGCCCCCTGTTGAGAAAGGAATCTAACATAAAGAACACCGACCGAACCAAGAACAGGCTGTGTGCATTTCCATACCAGGAATGGGTGGCAAACACGTTTGGAGTAAGATGGACGGAGAATGGCACACAGTGCTGTAAAGCAAAAGCTCACTCTTTGTGAATTGTGATAAAGAAGACACCTACTAAGGGCCCCGGCGGCAAACTAAGCTAAAATTTTAAGCAAAATAAAGAAGGAAGAGAAAAAAAAAAAAAGATAAAAGGGGAAAGGAAAGGAAAAAAAACAAAGAAAAGAACCTAGCAGCCATTTCCGCACAGGCACCTTCCCCTTTTCTCCTTGCTGAACGGCCTGCCTCTAGCTGCCGGCACACGTTTCTTCCCGCTGAGCCATCTTTATAAAGGAGTTCCTAGAATCCTATTTCAGCCACTAGGACTGAGGCTTTCCGCAGCCAATCAGCACCTTCATTCTGACCAAGAACAGTGTCTTGAACCAATCAAAATGTAAATACTTAAAGTCTTCATTTGCATGAGGACAGACCAGTCAGGAACCAGGAATAGGGACTTCTTTCCTCGCAAGCCAGCTCTCCTTTGGCTCAGAGAGCCGAGTTTTCCTTTGCGCAGAGGTTTGACTTTTGCGGAGCTGAGACGCCACAGGGCGAGCAGACCGTGAAAGAGCTGAGGGGAGCAGGGAGCACAGTGAGGGAAGAGCAGGGGGCGCCCAGGGAATTCCACACAAGCTTCTCAGTGAGAGCTGTGCAACGCGAGAACAGAACCGTTTCTCCTCAATCTTAACCCCTGTTCCCAGAGTTCCTCATAAGGCGCCAAAGGAAATCGGGAAGCACTCAAGGCACACCCAGGTTTGGTCCTTCCCTCTCTGTACAAATCTCACCTCTCCCTTTACAAGGAGGGAAAAGGCAAATTTTCCAGAAGTTCTCGTTAAATTAAAAATATGGGGGAGAAAAGTAGATAATTTGATGTTTTAGTACCATTTCTGGTGGTTGCTCTTGTTGACCAAGAAACATAAAAATGAAATCTAACTTTTCTCAAAAAACACCATCTTTGCTCACTATATCTAGGTGGTGAGGTCAGCAAACTCCTCTTCTAAAACACATACAGACATGTACACACACAACCTTCTGGAGCAATTCAGAGATGAAATAATTTTTTTTCCAATTTGATGGATGTAAAATATATCCTACCATTTTAGAATGCATTATCCCATATTGCCAAGGACACTGAGCATATTTTTATGTACTTACTATTCCTGCTTTTTCTAAGAAGTGCTTAACCCTTTGCCCATTGTTTTGTTGTTGTTGTTGTTGTTGTTGTTGGGGGGGGGGGTGCTGGCTGAGCATGGGCCGGCGAACTTTATTAGGAGGCCACATAAAAATAATTGTACAACAGTTTGTATATAAAGCTTGATTAAAACCCATTTTGAAAAAAATTTTAAAGGCCAGATGAATTTGAACTAAGTGAAATCACTATTCTGAACAGATACCTGCACCCCAATGTTTTTAAATATATTTTATTGATTATGCTATTACAGTTGTCTCATTTCCCCCTTCACTCCCCTCCACCCTGCACACCCCCTCCCACCCACATTCCCCCCCTTTAGTTCATGTCCATGTGTCATAGTTATAAGTTCTTTAGCTTCTACATGTCTCATACTATTCTTACCCTCCCCTGTCTATTTTCTACCTACCATCTATGCTACTTATTCTCTGTACCTTTTCCCCCTCTTTCCTCCTCCCACTCCCCTGTTGCTAACCCTCCATGTGATCTCCATTTCTGTGGTTCTATTCCTGTTCTAGTTGTTTGCTTAGTTTCTTTTGGTTTTGTTTTAGATGTGGTTGTTAATAATTGTGAGTTTGCTGTCCTTTTACTATACATGCTTTTTTAAATCTTCTTTTCTGAGACAAGTCCCTTTAACATTTCATAAAATAAGGGCTTGGTGATGATGAACTCCTTTAATTTGACCTTATCTGAGAAGCACTTTATCTGCCATTCCATTCTAAATGAAAGCTTTGCTAGATAGAGCAGTCTGAGATGTAGGTCCTTGCCTTTTATAACTTGGAATACTTCTTTCCAGCCCTTTCTTGCCTGTAAGGTCTCTTTTGAGAAATCAGCTGACAGTCTGATGGGAACCCCTTTGTAGGTTACTGTCCCCTTATCTCTTGCTGCTTCTAGGATTCTCTCCTTCATTTTTACCTTGGCTAATGTAATTATGATGTGCCTTGGTGTGTTCCTTCTTGGGTCCAACTGCCTTGGGGCTCTGAGCTTCTTGGACTTCCTGGAAGTCTATTTCCTTTGCCAGAATGGGGAAGTTCTCCTTTATTATTTGTTCAAATAACTTTTCCACTTTTTGCTCTACCTCTTCTCTTCTGGTATCCCTATAATTCTAATGTTGGAACATTTAAAGATGTCCTGGAGGTTCCTAAGCTCCTCGTTTTTTAAATTCTTATTTCTCCATTCTTTCCTGTTTGGTTGTTTCTTCCTTCTGGTCCACTCTATTGTTTTGAGTCCCAGTTTCCTTCCCATCACTATTGGTTCCCTGTGCATTTTCCTTCATTTCTCTTATCGTAGCCTGCATTTGTTCATGTAATTTGCAACCAAAATCAACCAATTCTGTGAGCTTCCTGATCACCAGTGTTTTGAACTGTGCATCTGATAGGTTGGCTATCTCTTGGTCACTTAAAAGGATGGATTCTAGGGCTTTGATTTGTTCTTCTGTTTCAGCCATCTCCCTCTCCCTCTCTCTCTCTCTTTTTTTTTTTTTTTTTTTTTTGTTTTGACTCGCCTGTTACGGTGAGGGGTGGAGCTTTAGGTGTTCACCAGGGCTGGGCACCCCAGTCGCTGGGTTGTGACGTTGTATGTGGGGATGGGGTCCAGAGGGAACAATGGCAGTTGCTCCATTCTCTGTGGGACCTCAGGCCCTTCTGCTGCTTCCCCCAAGCAAACTGAGCCCCTCTGGTTCCAATTCCCATGTGGGTGGGTCTCTGCCCACTGTGGGACCTTCCAAGGACCTCTCCTGTGAGGCTGGGTGTCTCTCCATGCACCTCAATTCCCACAGGTGTCCTCAATCAGTGCCCCGAGGCTCTATTTCCCAGTGCTGGGATCCTGGGTTTCGCACACTGCCTTGCTTTACAATCGCCGCCTCACTGGGTCTGCAGGTTGCCACCCTTAGGCTGGGGTCTGCCAGCTGCCGCTTGCGCGCTCAGGGTCCACCTGCTGTGGTCTTACGTGCCCCGGATGCTTTACACACCCAACTCTCTCTGCTCTCCGCCCTTGGCTGCTCGTCTCCACCGCTCCTACCGGTCTGGATGAAAAGCTCTATTTCAGCTCCTTGGTTGTCCGACTTCCATTCAGATCAATTTTCTGTCAGTTCTGGATGTTATTCTGTTTCTAAATTGTTGTTGTTCCAATCTTGGTTGTGCATGGAAATACAGTGCTTCCACCTGTGCCCCCATCTTGGCCAGAAGTTACCCATTGTTTTAAAATTCTCATTTTGTCCTTTCCTCGTGGATCTGTAGGAATTCTTTATATATTCTGGATTCTAATCCTTCATCAGTTATATGTGTAACAAATATCTTTGCTCAGCTTTTAACTTATTTTTGACATTTTATGCTATCTTTTTTACATACACACATTATTAATTTTTAAATTATTTACTTATTTATTCTTATAGAGGGGGAGGGTGAAAGAGAGGGAGAGAAACAGTTATGGTTACCTCTTGGGTACCCCCTACTGGAAACCTAGCCCACAATCCAGGCATGTGCCCTCACTGGGAATTGAACTGGCCACCCATTGGTTCTCAGCTTGACACTCAGTCCACTGAACCACATCAGCCAGGGCCAAATTATTAATTTTCATATAATCAAATTGAGTGTTGTCAGTCTTTCCCTTTATGGTTTACACTTTTTGTGTCTTGTTAAACTCTAGGCGCAGTGTGAGGAAGACAGAAGAACCCCCTGGACTAGCAGAGCCACCGGCGCAGCGCTGCAGCTGCCATGCCCAAGAGAAAGGCAAAAGGAGACGCCAAAGGAGACAAAGTGAAAGTGAAGGATGAGCCGCAGAGAAGGTCGGCACGGCTGTCTGCTAAGCCTGCTCCTCCAAAACCAGAGCCCAGGCCTAAAGAGGCCCCTACACAGAAGGGGGAGAAGCTGCCCAAAGGAAAAAAGGGGAAAGCAGATGGTGGCAAGGATGGTAACAACCCTGGGAGAACCCGAGATGCCGCCGCTACCCAGTCACAGAGAGCAGAAGGCACTGGGGACAAGTGAAGCAGACGTTTTAAATAGTTCTGTTCTTCTAATGACTCCACCGTCTGAAATGCTATTTTTTAAATCTGTTTTATTAAAATGTAGGTTTTTTTTAAGTTACACTGTTAGCACACAAGACACTGTGGCTGTCTCTTGTGGAAAGGGCAAATGCCACTAATAGAGTGTTAGGAGCTCGATTGAAATGGGGGAAGTAGGATTTTCTGTCCTTGTTTTTGAAGGTTATTCTTGGTTGCATGCACATGTCAGCCACTTTGGCTCAAAAGCCTCGCACTGCGGGGAAGCCAGACATCCTGTCTTCTTTCCCGGTGCCATCGGCTTGGACCTGGTGTCCTGAAACGAGACCCGTGAAGTGGCCGTGGCACCCCTGCAACTGGCAGTGTGGGGTCGCATGTCCAGGGTTTCTGGCAGACATCGAGATGGTGTTGCTCAGAAGGTCAAAGATTTCTGTCTGGTTTGTGGATCCTGCAGATTTCAGGTGTTTTGTCTAGGTCAGAGCTGACCTGTGAAAATCTGCTATGTGCCTCATACAAAATGTCTGTCCCTTCTGAAACATTTCCTGTTCAAAGCAGCAACAGAAGAGGTCGTTGACTTTTGAGGAGGGGATTTTGGAAGTTGTAAAATTTTATAAATTGTACTCAGATTTTGCTGGAAGTAACTTTTTGTTTTTCTAAGTATATGAAAAAGTTGGATACAAATTGGCAATGGGAGGGGATCATTTCCTACCCAAACACATATTTCTTACAGCCTGTGAACGTTGTAGTTTTTTCACATTTACCTTGCATCTTTCCTGAACTGATTTTTGTGAAATGTATGAGATAGAAGTTCAGCATCGTAGTTTTTCCGTATGGATGTGTTTGTCCCAGCATCACTTTTTGAAAAGTTTATCCATCCCTCACTGATTTGTAGCACTGGCTGTTTCATAAATCAAGTTGGGGTGGCGGGGGGGGGGTTCTATTCTGACTCATGAGGCAGGCACTTTGCCTAACCCCCGGCAGTGCTACAGGCCTGGGTACTACAAGTTTAGAAACTGACCTTGATATCTCAGGACAAATCCAACTTCCATCCCCTACACCTCCACCAAAGTTTTCTTCCTCAGGACTATTTGGCCAAGCTTAGCTAGACTGACAAGTTGTTAATCAAACCAAACAAGAAAGTGTTGGAATTTTATTGGGTTTGTACTGAATTTATACATTGTGATGTTGAGTCTTTCAATCTATGAACCCATTTATTTAGGATCTTTAACTTCTTTCAATAAAGTTTTATAATTTTCTCCATAAATGTCTTATTTTATTGATATTTCTTAGGGACTCTACATGTACTTTTTAAATTCTATTTCATACAGTATATTTGTAGTTACTGCATTTTCTGTTTTTAGCTAAAGTTGATTTTTGTATCCAGCAACCTTGCTGAATTCTCATCAGTTTTTATGTTTGTATATTCTTGTGGGTGTTCTACATAGACGACCATAGATTCTGTACATGCAAATGACTGTTTCTTCACCACCTTGTACCATCTTTCCTTTTTCCAATGCTAGGCTTGTCCAAGTGCCCAGGGAGAGGGGAGGGGGCACAGCAAACCAAGTCTCTGCTTTCACCAAGCTCATATTCTAATGGGGGTGGGTGAGATAGAAAACACACACATTTATGGAACGGGGGACTTAAGTAAAAAAAGTGGAAGTCAGTACAACTTAAATAGGGTGGTTAGGTGATATTTCCACAGAGCACTTAGTGAAGTAGGGGAACAAGAGATGGGACTGAGGGGAAAGTTCCAGCCGAGAGAATGGGAAATGCAGAGGTGGGTGGAACAGACGTGCTGAGGAGGAACTGGGAGGCACGAGTGGCTGAACTGGAGTGAGGGCAAGGGTGACAGTTCACACAAATGCGGACATGAGCAGGGGCCAGAAAACGGGTGCCTCTCCAGGCTGTGGTTTCTCTCTGAGGAGGGATGCCTTCAGAATTTTGAACAGAGAAGTGGCGGTCTAAGGGCTGTGTGGCTGAGGCACTGGCTGCAGGCTGTGAGCGGGAAAGAGTGAAAGGAGGAAGACCCGTTAGCAGACAGTCACAGCTGAATTGCCGGATATCCTACTTCATTGCTTTGTGTCACCATCCTTCTGCTCCATGATGCCCATTCCATTTTTTTCTATGAGCAAACATTTCTCTGTGCTTTTTTGCCAAACAGATTAGGGTTAAAAATAAGCATTCTCTATTCTCAAAGTCCAAAGTCAAGTGATAGATACCACCATGTAGCCGTGCGTTTCCAGTTGTGAATGCGCAACAGGCCTAACTCGGAGGCCAGAGATTGACGGGTTTTAGGGAGGGCTTCTGGGGGGCATTCTGACACAAAAACTGCAAAACGAAAACAAACAGAAGTTGGTCAAGCAAGGAGTGGGGGAAAGGCTTCTTGTACAAGTAATGACACTTGCAAGGATGTGGACATGCTGCACGGAAGTTGTTTAGTAAATGGTTAAGTCAACAATTAAAATGCACAACCAAGTTATATTAGTTTTACAGTATTTCTTGTGTTTGCCAGACTCTGTCTGCCCAATGATTTACACGCATGGTTTTATTTTCATGACTATGAATTCAGTATTACTATCCCCCTTTCACTTCAAATGCATGCAGTAAAAATACAAGCTAAACAGTGATGATTTCCAATGACGAAGAGCACGAGAGGACAAGCTCCAGGAGGAAAATGGCGGGAATTCACAGCGTCGGTGCGTCTCCCGCAACATGAGGTCAGAGGGACAGTTTCTGTCCACTCCTGAAGCGGGAAAGCGCAACTTAGGAAGCCTAAGTCCGCCTTTAAACACGCCCGCCCACTTTTCCGACCCATTAGGCGTTTACGTCCCTTTCTGTAAAGTCACGAAGCAACAACCTGGTTCACAAACACCTTGAGAATCTGGGTCTGACTTGAACAGCCTGGCGATCCAGAACTCTCAGTAATTAAATTACCCTCCAAACGGAGGCCTTGGTCCTGGGAGGGCTGGGAGGAAGACGAGGGACATACCCCCCCCCCCCCCCCCCCCCCCGCGCCGCCTCCTCGCTTCGTTCCTTCTCAGCTGTGCTCACAGCGGCCCCGTAAAACACACGGCACGCCCCTGCTACAGCCTCCAGCGGCTCCCCGGCCTGGTCACTCGGGAGACGGCTGACAGCTTACCGGAAGTTTTGGAGGACACGCCGCGCCGCACGGACGCACTTCCGGGCCCCTCTGGGCCGTTTGGAGGACCGTCTTCTCGGTGGCCCGCGCGCCCGCCGGCCTGGATTGCAGGCGGATTCCCAGGCGGCGGGGAGGCTGTGAGCGTGAAGTTCTTTCCCTGGGTTGTCCCTGCGGCCCCTCCGGCCCCTCGCACACCGGGCTTGGGCTTCGGTGCCGGGCTCTCACCCCACGTCTGCTTTAGAGAAATTCGGGCGGAAGGGGACTGCCAGCAACCAGGAGGTCGCCTCGGGGCGGGGCATGGAGCCCTTGGCTAGATTATAGTTTAAAAAGCAACAAAAATCAAGACATAGGTAACAAAGAAAACCAATTATACTACGAAATAGTGTAATTTGCAATATAGTCATATGTGTGCACCTTCATTAGTGTAATGCATTAAAAATTCAACATCAAGACCCTTCTTTGGACATCTGTCTTTTAAAAATAGTTAAGTAGGAGATAATTTGTAACAACTGTGTTGTGACGTGATAATATATGCGATTTTTGTGTGTGTGTGACAAAGCCACGGGTACTACTCTTCCGACTGTAATTTGTACATTTATACGTGAAGGATATGCTAAATTTCAGAGGTTAGAGATTTTAAAGATATAATTTTTTAATCTTTTCTCATCCCAGTTAACTGGTCCCCAGGTTAATCTCTGCAAAAATGCTTAACACGGTGCCCATCACACGGAAAGCCCTTCCTCCACAATGTAGATATTAGTAATTTTATTATTACTGTTTTTGCACCTGCTGAAATTTCTTTTAGGTGACACGATGGGGTTGATTACATGAAGTGCTGCGTTGGGACAAAGATAAATTGAGTTCAGCCCATCAATTCAGGTATGTTATCCTAAAAGTAAAAGGCCAGAGTGAAAGTCAACAAGTATTTATTTAAGCTCAATAAGAATCGCTATTTTGGACGTGCCAGTTCAGGCAGAAGCCCAGATAGTGTTCTCGTTAGGAGACAAAGGCAAGGGCTGTGTATGAGAAAGGGAAGGGGAACAATTATTGATATATCAATAGAAGGAAGGTGTTGCTATTGGTCCAGGTAAGCTAAATAGGGATGTTTATTCCAAACAGTGCTTTTAATTTCCAGTCCAGTAATCATTAATCCAGTTGCCATTATATCTGCTTCCTCGTCATCCTTGCTAACAGTTCTTTGGGGCCCAGTGTTGATTTGGACCCAGACCTAAGAGTGTGTTGTCCTGTTTTAACGTCCAAAGGTTTGAAACATAAGACGTGCAAGGTAGTTGCAAAATGACTCCATTTTGAAGTGGCTCCGTTTGTATTATTTTTACATTCTCCTCCACTTTTGAATAAGATTTTTCCTTGAAAATCTCACTGATCAATTATTGGAAAGCAGCACTCATCAGTTATTAAAGCAGCATTAGTTCTCCATTGGCAGGTGGCTTATCTTGGGCAAATCATGACATCGTAGGTCTTATCACCAGGAAGGCTCATCATGGAGGGTCATGTCCCATGTAGGAGGAAAAGTGGGTTTTTCGGAGCCTGAGCCCACATATGAGCAACGAGAGCGCCAGAACAGAGGAAGTCTTGACTGTCACGTTTCTTTAGGGGCAGGAATGCGTCTTCTGTATTTTCTTTCTTTTCTTTTTTTGTCGTTTGTGTTCTTTCGTTGGCTTGTTTCTTCTGTAGTTTCTGGAAGTTTCTCATATGAAGTCTCATAGACCTTAGTGATTACCTAAAAAATGTTGAGTAACCATTAACAGAGGGGTGTCTTTCTAACACCGAGCTGTGCAGAACGAACAAAAATTTGTAACAGCAAAATTTTCTGTAATAGTAAAATGCTAAGTACAACTTGAAAAATAGATTTGAACCAGGAGGCAATATCTGAGGGCAGTCAATTGAAGATTTATCTTTACAGTTAGAACTAAGGAGGAAAAGGAAACAACTATTACAGCAAGTGTTTGGCCTCTCATGTTATCTGTGAGATAGGAAGGAATTAAAGCAAGAGTCGAAAAGAAAACTGAATGTATAGATTATACAGGCCTGCTCCAGAATCTTGGATTAGCTGTCCACAACAGGTATCATCTCCTTTATTTACTAGCAATTTTAACTTCAACCCCCCTGTTGGCTGATCGGTCCAGTCAGGAGATGATCTTTATTTTTCTACTGGTTTAGTGCTCATTTGGCGATTTTTAACAGCAGGAAAAAAACCTAATTTTTCTGTTATCTGCTGGATGCATTAGGATGAAGTCTCTGCTTTGAACAATTACCAAGTGAAGTCAAGGGCTGCCAGGCAAGGCAGGGAAAATGTCAGTGCCCGGGCATTAGGTGACTTGAGTCTTTGGGTCACTCCAGGACAGGGGACTCGGGTTTAGGAGAAGGGGTGGAGCAGGCAGGTTACTCAGCAGAGCACCCATCGCCCTATACCATGTTACAGTTCATCTTCATGGTTACCCTACAGCCGGGTATTTTTCCAAGAAGGAGGACCTGAAATCAGTGTAATGGCGGGCAGAACCCAGCATTTTAAAGAATCAGAATCTGAAACAGCAGAACGCAGGGCATATGGAAGAGTGAGTGCTAATTTAAGCAACCTTTGTTCCTGTAACCTGTGTATTTCTGGGTGCAGAAGTAAACTAAACTTCAAACTGGTCCTGGCCAAAGAAATTTGGAAGCCACCAGGCCAGGCGTTCTGAGTACTGGCCCCACTACCGACGTGCAGTTTACCTGGGCATCCGCAGGGCTGAGCGAAACAGGTGATTAGAAACGAGCACAGTAATGAGGCGGCGAGGGAGCAGTTTCACGCTTTCGTTGCTCTTAAAGAACAAATTTGACCTTTGATACATGGTGACTACTGTTAAAACTTTCACTACTGCTATAGATGAAATGTTTCCTGCGCCGTGGCTTCCAAGCACCTTACTATTTTTTTCTTTCTATTTTGTGAGAGTAAAAACGGGAGCGCCCGAACAGGGACTTGAACCCTGGACCCTCAGATTAAAAGTCTGATGCTCTACCGACTGAGCTATCCGGGCTCACACGACTTTAACTACTCATAGTAACTATATTTAAGTTAATGTGAACTAGAAGGAGCAAGTCATTTTAGAAGATTTCGCTATCATTTTTGTTCAAAGGTAGTCACTCAGAAAGTGCTTGTTAGTACCAATAAACATAGAAACTCAACCACAACGAGGGTTTTCTTTAAGGCCGATGTCAATCCTATTACATTGATGAGAATGTCGCCCGAATTCTATAGGCTATAGTATATGTACAGATACTGTATATAGTGCATATAAACACATACTGGACTGCATGGAACTCAGTGCCGTCAAGAACGCTGGCCTTCAGTTCCTGAGCTTTCCGGAGAAGAAGCTCAAACATTCCGCCCTTGGGCCCCAGCAGAGCACTTTCAAAAGGAAGCCGATCCAATGCTGTGCTTTAATGGCTTCATTAAATCACCTTTTCCCGCAGCACTTTGGACAGCTAATGAGGGACAGAGGAAACGGTTTTATTTTGTGCCGGGCTTCAGCTGTCTTTGGAGAAAAGAAAACGAAAAGTAAGCTTGTAAGGGAGAGCTCCACTCTCGTTTTCTCGGGCGGGTTTCCGGCATCTAGCTCCATGCGTGCGTCGCCCGGTTCAGCACTGGCAAGGGTCTGATGGCTGCAAGGTTTCCTCCACTTGGAATTCTGACAAATGTCCCATCAACCATTTCAAGGTTTTTTTCTGACTAAATAAAGGAGAATTTCACTTTAACATTCAGAAAACATTAAAATTGTGGAAGGGAAAAGTCAAATTTAAAAAGTTGGGGAGAAGAGTAAAACGGCTGCCTGCAAGGCAGGGGATGTAGCTCAGTGGTAGAGCGCATGCTTCGCATGTATGAGGCCCCGGGTTCGATCCCCGGCATCTCCAAGCTTCTTTTATACCTACTTAATCAGAAGTTATATTTTAAAAATGCCTTCTCGTTTCGCGCTGTATGCTGCTCTTCATTAATCTGGTACATAGATTAGCATCTATGTATAGAACTCCCTGTGTAGAGAAGGAAATTAGATCGCTTTAAAGTATTTTGGGGTATCTTTGCTTGATACAAAAATGAAAGAGAAAATGGAGAGGCCGAAGAGGGGCAACCTGGAGAATTGCCCAGGATTCATTAAATTAACAGCCATCTTCAGTGTCTGGCTGGACTTCAGGACAGAGATCATCTTACCTTGAGAGCACAGAAAGAGAAGGAAGCCTATTGTTATCTTCTGGTTAGCTGCTGCATCGAAACTACAGGCCCAACAAGGGAAAAAGAAGCCCAGCTCGGTGCGGTCGAGTTCAGCTGCTGGGATGCACCACACTGTTGGCAGCTAAAAAGCGAAATTAAGACTAAAGTTTCCTTCTACTAAATTTTTGAAAGGCCGTTTGTCGACCGGCCGGTTAGCTCAGTTGGTTAGAGCGTGGTGCTAATAACGCCAAGGTCGCGGGTTCGATCCCCGTACGGGCCAGTCCCATTCCTATTTTCATTTTTGTACCGCTGTGCACTTTCCGAGGGAGCCCACAGCGCGGGCCTCCGCTGGCGGAGCGCTCACAGCGTTCGCTCCGCATCAGCAGACAAGTAGGTAACCTCAGCGGATACTAAATTCAGCAGGAGGAAAAAGAAGGTCGCCGGGTTAGTGACCAAACCCTTCGCTCCAAATCCTACGACACAGGTACTCTTGAGCGAGTGGCGCGAGGGCCCCTGCGAGCAGGCAGGACTCAGTATCTCCGATCCTAGTGAAGCGTTTCTATCGGGGTGATCATCGGAGGAATCCCACTTTCAGTCTTTTTCCAGGATCTACCCGGCCCTCTGTCACAGACCTGTCCCTCTGTTCTGTCATTTCCTGATGGCACGCGTGTGGAGTCAGCCTCATTTCCCAACAAAGCAGTTTCAGCGCCCTAGTTACGTATCTATCTCCTTGTTCCTCGTGCAGCTCATACCCTTCACTTAATCGCTTAATCACTCAGCTTCGTATCCCGCTGAGTGAACTTTCCCTATTTTCACTGTTGTCCGTGGGAAATGCTGAGACCGAGTCAAGAGCTCCACGTGGATTTGGGAATGCAAACGAGGCCGGGTCAGCCTCGCTCTTACAGCTTCAGGGGCCTTAGGGGCCTCGCGAAAATGCAGCCTCTGGGGCCTCGCTCCACAGAAAGGGCCAAGGTTTCTGCTTTTCTAACAAACAGCACGGTTGTTTCTTACAAAGGATGGGCCAACGAGCTTTGAGAAATAAGGTTTTATACAGTCTTCAGAGGATTGGGTAGGGGGAAAACCCGGGGAAGTTCTGAGATCTGCGTTAGTCTGGTTTTCAAAATAGAAAAACGAGGAGCGAGGGCCGGGAAGAAAAGGAAAATATCAGTCACAATTACACACTTTTGCAAATGAAATGCAAAAACCAGAATTTTACTATATATTTAATATATTCAGGGGAAAAGATGACTGTGGGGCTCGTTGGTCTAGGGGTATGATTCTCGCTTAGGGTGCGAGAGGTCCCGGGTTCAAATCCCGGACGAGCCCACGTTTTTGTTGCTTATTGGACATTTGTAACTCTTTGTCACTCGCGGCACACCTGGGACAGCTGCCTTTCAACGAAATTAAACTCCTATAACTCCGCGTAAGAAATTTGCAGTCCGGGCTCCACCTGCACTTGATCCCAGTAAGTCACTTGGTAACTCTTCTAACAAAAGGGACAAGTACTTTCGTATTTCGGCTTGTATTCAATTTTCCATCAGCTGCAAAGTAACTCTTGCAAAGGCAAATGTTTCTGCTTCTTCCTGAAGTTCCACCTCCACGCTTGTGATATACAAAATGTATAGGAACACGATGGCCACATCTCAGGTCGCTCTTACCCATAATTCCCTCACCACAGCAGATACATGGATTTAAGTGGAAAACTCCAACACTGATCTATCGAGTTCGGATGCTGGAAATCTTTGCATAAGTGATTTCCTCGTGAGTATAACGTTGAGAATTTCCCGTAGTTTAGGAGACGGGGTTCTGCATCCTTACTGGGAAGGGTCAGGTTTGTTGAGCATCTATTATATTCAATAAAAGTTTGCGGCCATTGGTAAATAAAAAATACGAAAATCACTGGATTCTATATATTTCAGTGGTTGTCAGGTGTTTTATATTAAAATAAAATTGCACCCCCCCCCCTTTTCTCTGTGTGTATCAGCCTAGCGTGTGAAGGACAATAAAGAAGCAAAAGGGGCCTGGAAAGGAGGGCAAAAACCGCAGAGATTTTCTGGAGGGCCATGTTCACACAGGGTGGCTGGAGGGGCGAAAGTTGACAGGCGACGGACACAGGAGAGGAGGGCCTCGGTGGGCTGCAGAGACAGCCCGGGGTTGTGTCTGGGTTCCAGGACCCGAGGCCTCCCTCACTAAGTGCGCAGCCACGTTGGCTACCAGGTCGGAGCGGGGGGAATGCCAGAGCAGGGGTCACCGTGGTGTTTGTGGTCTGCCACACTACAGGTTGGTGAGAAATGGGGCAAAGTAATCCAAGTGGGTATAATGAACGCTAATAGTGTCATAGAATGTTTATCTTCTTTGAATTTCATGTTATTTTGCCTATAAAACAAAACTTGAGGCGTTTCCAAAAGAGTTTTGATATTGTTAGAGTACATGCGAGCACCGCCCTCACAGGTGCCCGGCTAGCTCAGTCGGTAGAGCATGAGACTCTTAATCTCAGGGTCGTGGGTTCGAGCCCCACGTTGGGCGGCTTACTTTTAATTGCTTCCAATGCTTTTCTACTTGATCTCTACACACCGTTAGCTCCAAAAACGGTCTGTCACCAATGTCAAATGAGCAAGTTTATAGGTCAACACTCTTAAGCGTGGAATTACAGGGCTACTGTTGCTGAGACACTTAAGCCCCTGTAACTCTTCAGCGTGTCCTCATCGACCCCTGGCGGGAATGCGTCTCTCAGGATCATTATTTGAGTTCTTACTGGGCCTGTAGCAGTGACTTTCCTCTGTAGAGTTGAAGCTCCTCGGATGATTCTCAAGCACTATGCCAATCAAAAAAGTCTAGAATGCGGGAAGAAGGTGCAGGGATGTTGGGAAAGGTAGAGACTGAAAGTGGACAAAACCACCCAAAGGGAAGTTTGATGGGCAGAGACCCAGAGGCAACAACGTCTATGGAGACTCAAATTTTCTATGGCCACTGCCTCCTACGCCCTTTCTCTACCTAACCACTCACACCCAGGGAGCACAACCAACCCAACAAAAGTTTTTCCAACCTCTCTTCCCTTCCTCTGGCAAGGAAAAGAACCAACCAAGCCACGACAGGTTCCAATTGTCAACAAAATAAAATAGAAAGTTTTAAGCCTGTTTTTCAAAATCCAGACTGCATTTCTACCCCAATTCCTCTGAACTTTCTACCCTGTAGAAAACACTGCCCTGCCCAGCCTCCGATGGTTGTTCACTTTGCACCCACCATGTACCCTTTTTGCTCACATAAATCCATGCTGGTGTGGCGCCGACCATTTCAGCCCTGTGCTTCGCCAGTATTATCCCAGATAGGGGCAGATTTTGCTGTTAATAGAGTGACTCGAAAATCAGCCCTTTGGTCAAATTGATTGGTCTCAAATTTTGGTCTCAGGGCTTTTTGAGATTTCGCCACCCCTCTGCAAAAATCCCACTGTGAATGTGTTCTTTTATTATTCCTTTGAAGCTTTTGTAGGTTCATTTGTATTGTTTCATCAAAACACCCACGACAATGAGTAGGAAAAGCAAACATATATACCTCTCCATTGATAAAACCCAATTAACCACACATTAATGTTCTTTCAGGCCTCAGGACAATTCAGTGGAAACACCTGAGTTTGGGTATCCAGGGTCTGGCTGTATACGTGAATCACCTGAGGAGTTTCTCACATTTCAGATTCCTGGGCTCAATCTCAGACATAGTCAACCTGAATCTCTTGATGGTTTAGAAACCATTGCTTTTGGTTGAGGCTGCTGTTCCAGTTTAACATGGTGAATACACAATGTGGCTGTCTATTCAGGCTAGAATTCCACAGGAAGTCTACACCTACGGGAAACACTATTCTTACGGCCTCGTCTGCAAAAGGTCAGTGCCACCAATCCAATGTCAATAGGAGTCCCCGATCTGGGTTGCGGTGAAGGGAAAAACTTAATTCACTCAAGCGACTGCATTGGAGCGCAGTCGCTACATTACTGAAGACGTTATAACCGGTGTAATGGGGGGCTTTGTGTTGAATTACGTTCTGGTTCCAAAATCAATACAATAAATCATATTGTTGGGATAATTGGAGAAACTGGACCATGAGCTGATTATTAGATACAGTGGAATTATTGATACTTTTCCTAGGTGGAATAATGATGGGATATATAGGATGCCCTCACACATAGGTATGCACGCTGAAGTATCTAAAGATGAAAGTCATGGTATTTGCAACTTATTTTCAAATGTTACAGCACAAGAAATGCGCGCACGAAAAAGCGAGACGGGGAGAGCAAGGAGAGTGGCAGGAAACAGGGACTTCTGGGCATGGTGCCGATTTCCTTTTTGCAAACCAGCGGGTGCTCCCCTTTTCTCCTTGGTCCACAGCTGTGGGTCTTTGAGGGACAGGGCCGACGTGTCCAGGACGTGGAAACGTGAGGCCGCGGGCACCTGCTGCTGCGAGCACAGAGTTGGCACCCGCGGATTGCAGCTTAGCGACGTGCTTCCTTCGATAGCTCAGTTGGTAGAGCGGAGGACTGTAGTGGTTCCCTCTTCGGACATCCTTAGGTCGCTGGTTCGAATCCGGCTCGAAGGAACTGGCTTTTTCGAGTTCTTTTTCATCCCCGATCCATCTCAGTTCTTTAAGTCTTGAATGGGCGTTTCTTTAAGACCGTCCTTATTGTGCAGCCAATCGATACTTTTACATCATTATTCTCCATTATTATTCACTGTAATCAAGACTAATTACCCTCAGTCATACTTCGGCCCCTCGGCTCATGCGCCCCCTGCTGGTCCTATAGTTCTGAGTCTCCGGAAGGATTTTTCCGGTGATGCCCCCTGCCCCGCAGGCAGAGAGAAACTCGGGCACTACGCCCCCTTGCCCCCTTTAAGTGACGGCGATTCTCAACCCTGGGTGAGAACGGTTGGTGAGTATCAAAATCTCCTGGGGAGATTTTACAGAGCGCTCCTGCTCGGGACACTTTGCAGGCGGGTCCCCTGCGTTAGTAGTTTCAAACGCTCCCAGGTGATTTTAACGTGCTGCAAGGTTTGGGAACCACTGCTACGAGAGAAACAATCATTTTAGGATAAAAAGTAGAAAAATGCGTACGATTTCTACCCGCTTTGGGGATTACAAAGGAGAGATCTCTCTCAACAATAGAAAAAGACTTTTGTAATTTCGTGCCAATTTCATTTCTCCCCGTCTCAAAAATATGATCCCGAATATTTATCGAAGACTCCTCACCTACAAAGATACAGATCAAGGTAAGGAAGAGTTGCTGAGGATTTTGTGCCTGGAAATCCTTGTATTTTTCCCCTCGGGCTTTTTAGCTTTTGTTCAAACCGGCAAACGTGAGTGAAATCCCCAAAAGTTGACTCTTGCCTGTCCTGTCCTGAAGGTGAGGTAGCCACCAATACGTGGCTCTTGGCGCGATGTCCATCCCTGTCATGAAATGTGCGATGAGAAGTCCGGATCTCTGTGACCTAGAGGATCTGTTAGCTGAGAATGTCTAGAAACGCTTTTTATAAAACTGGAGAATGCGGGCATCGATCCCACTACCTCTCGCATGCTAAGCGAGCGCTCTACCATTTGAGCTAATTCCCCAAGCGACGTGCTGTAGGCTTCCCTCACTCACCTTAATATTTGAAAAGAATTTAGAATTCCAGCATACAAGTTATAATTGGTCTATCAGTTCATAGGCCCAAGAGTGGAATTGTGGGTCAGTGGTGATCAAACAGCCACAGCACGAATTCAAGCCACCAGCACCACCTGTAACCTGCTGCACAGAGCTGGATCCTGTGTGGAGATAATCCGCAGAGCGCGGACACCACTTTACTCAACACTGGAATCCACCTCTTACTGAAATTGGGGCAAGAGGATCAAAATTGACATGCAAAAGGTGAAACATCTTATTTGAGAAAGTGACTGTCCCTAGGCTCTGCAGGGCACACAGGGCAGACCTTTCCAGGTCTTTACTATGTCCTTAATGCTTGCTCTCTCTTCTGCTTGCTTTTCTTTCTCTTCCTTTCTCTCTTTTCCTTCCTTCCTTCCTTCACTGGCAGCTGACATAAAGTGCATAAATTTCTGTGGGAGGAAACCCGCCCCTTCCACACCGTTTGAGACAAGACAGTTCAGAACTTAGGTGTTCTCAAAGTGGCTCAAGGTCAGTCTTGCCCCGATTCTCACCACCACCTGGGGACTTTCGCCACACTCTTTCATGGACAGAATTTGCCCAGCCACAGAACTCAGTTTGGCCTCCGCTCATTTGTTTGTTTATGTTCTGTGGTTCTATTGGAGTGCAGGTGTAGAATTGGAGTGAAAGAAAGTCGCCTGCCCCATCCCGTCGCTCAGATCCATTAGAGCTTTATCACGGCTGACTGTGAACTGTATGAGTTCTTCACTCCCCAATCCCGGAGAACATACTGGGCATTGACATTTTACAAAGACAGACTTGGCAAACTTCGATTGGGGAATTCAGCCTCCAAGTACGAGTAACAAAATCAGTACCGAGAGGCAGGGTCAATGGGGAGCCAGCCCATTAGGGGAGCCGGGGAGGGTGGTGACCTGCAATATGGGTTACGGGGAGGACACTCGGAAACGGTCCAGGAGCGCCATCGTGTGGACATTGTGCGCCTTGCACATGGCGCCTTTAAGAGCTAGTGAGGCGGGTAAGAAAGCCGGACGGCTCCCGAAGAATGACAGTGGACTGTGGAGAACCAGAGAGGTGCTGCCTCCTATTCATGCAGCCATGCCTAATACTGCCACCACATAAGCCACTTCAGCCACTCCCAAAATCCCGGGACAGCCTGCCGCATCCCGCCATTCTGCGCCTCCCGAGGCATTCTGCAGGGTGTGTTAGACTAGAGAATCGGCTTCTTCCGTGCTCCTCTTCCAGTCTGCATTTTCCGGTCGGCCTCTCCAGCCCGGAAGTCAGGCGACTTTCGCTTTCCTGAGTTCGGACCGGCTCTCTCGATTTAAAACTCCCGGGACCTGGGATCCACTTCCGCCCTCTGCCCTGGACCTGGACCCGCCCGTGACGCCCAATTTCGTCTCCTCATTGGTCAGAACCCTCATTGGCCCCGCCCCCTCGTCGCAGGCTGTCCTACGCAGCAAGCGTCAGACGGCGCAGTGCTTCAGGCTCTAGCGCTTTACGGCTCTAGTTCTTCACGTCTCGGCAAACATGGAGGCTGAGGAGCCGGCGAAGGAGCCAGCGGAGCAGGAGACTCTGGAAGGCAGAGATGCGGAACCAGAGGCGGCGGAGGAGCAGGAGGAACCCCAAGAGGCGACTGGTGCCGCTAAGAAGCGGGTGGTGCCGGGCATTGTGTACCTGGGCCACATCCCGCCCCGTTTTCGGCCTCTGCACGTGCGGAACCTTCTCAGCGCCTACGGAGAGGTGGGGCGCGTCTTCTTCCAGCCCGAGGGTAAGTGCGCGGGTCCGAGGCGCTGGGGTCAGTCCGTGGTGTGAGCAGGTCCCGTAGGGCTGGGGTGGGCGGTAGCGCTGTAGGCCTGTCCTCAGCTGATTTGGATTTACTCTCGCCTCCGCCCACCCCTCTTCTCTGGTCCGAATTTACCACTTTTTGTTAAATGAGTACAGCCGCCTAAATAAAATACCAGTGGCTTTTCCACAAAACCGAAGCCATCCCTTATCACTGTGGCCTAGGTGGGGAGACAGTATCGATCAGCCGCCCCCAACTCCCCGGCAGGCACTCATCGGAACGGGAGTTGGAGGCCTGTGCGGGTTTAAAATAGAACGTTCAGGGCAGACCTGAGCAAGGAGTGTTAACACCAAAATTAAAGGCCTGTTAAATGAGAGGTAACAAACACTTATTTGACTTCAGTAAGAAGAGCTATTCGGGAAAGCACTGATTCAGGCAGAAGCCCAAATAGTATTCCGATTAGGAGGCCAAGGCAAGGGGTGTGTATGAGGAGAAGGGGAACAATGACATCAGTAGGAGGAGATCGTTGCTACTGGTGCGGATAACAAGACATAGTGATGTTAATCCTAAACAATGTTTTTACATTTCAGTCTGGGAACCATCAATCTGGTGGTCACGGTGTCTACTTTTTTGTTATCCTTGCAAGCAGTTCTTTGGGGCACAAAGTTGTTTTCGGCCCAGTCCAGAGGTTATTTACCCTGTTCAAACGTCCAGAGATTTGAGGCATAAACATGCAAAGCAATTCCTTCGGGCTGTCAGCTTCGACATCAGTTTAAAGTAGTCCCATTTATATTGTGACAGGAGTTGACATTCAGAAAGGATTGAGTAGGCATGGGGGCGGGGATGGGGGGAGGTGGACTTCGCAGCTCTCTACTCCTTTCCTGGCAAAGACCTTGCGGTGGGATGGTGGGATCGCGGCCGGCGGGCAGGCTTTGAGAAAGTGGCAGGTGGGCGTGTGGTGAGTGGGTACTGCGGCTGTCTCCATGACCACCACTCTTGTCTTTCACACAGAGGGGTTCGTGCGGCGCAAGAAAAAGGCAGCGGCAGCCTCGGCGGCCGGAGGGAAAAAGCGGTCCAGATACAGCAAGGACTACACCGAGGGCTGGGTGGAGTTCCGGGACAAGCGAGTAGCCAAGCGTGTGGCCGCCAGCCTACACAACACGCCCATGGGTTCCCGCAGGCGCAGCCCTTTCCGTTATGACCTGTGGAACCTCAAGGTGAGGGGATAGGCTTGCCTCCTGCATCTCTCGTCTTCCTGCCTTCCCAACCCCAGAGGAGGCACCTCTGTAACCTCTTGTTAGCTCTGCTCCCTCGCGTTTTCTTTCCACCCCGACCTACCCAGGGCTTTTCTTGTGTTCCTGTCCGCAGTACCTGCACCGTTTCACTTGGTCCCACCTCAGCGAGCATCTCGCCTTTGAGCGCCAGGTGCGCAGGCAGCGCCTGAGAGCGGAGGTTGCCCAGGCCAAGCGTGAGACCGACTTCTATCTTCAAAGTGTGGAGCGAGGGAAGCACTTCCTCGCCGCCGATGGGGACTCGACCCGCCCAGATAGCACCTGGTCCTTTGCGCAGCGTCCTACCGAGCAGGAGCTGAGGGCCCGGAAGGCAGCTCGTCCAGGGGGTCGAGAACGGGCTCGACTAGCCAATGCTCAGGACCAGGCCCGCTCTAACAGAGGGCTCCTCGCCAGAATCTTTGGAGCCCCACCACCCTCAGAGAGCACGGGGGGACTCTCGGCGGTCAGGGACTCCTGAGGGGCAGAGAGTTCGCTTCATCTCCTAGCCCAGCCCAGAGTTCTGCCTACCTGATAATAACTACTGAGGCCGGCATGTTGTATCTCAGACCAGGAGTCACTGGTGAGTGTCCAGACCTAGTCTTGGGGGCCTCTCTTTCCCTCCAACTCCGTACAAGCCTGGCTGAGGCACCCAATTCACACTCACAGTGTGATTAGACTCCTGCAGATGCCCGTTTTGTCTTGTTCTTGGCTGCCTGCCTCCTGCCCATTGGGGTCCTCTAAAAACCCCACTTCCTGGGCCCAGGAAAAGCCTTATGTCAAGCTACAGTGAAAATGGCCAGTCCAGGAGGCCACGTACCAACTATAGGTATGGGCAGTGGCAGCAGCCTTGCATTTAGAAGATTCACAGGGATGGGGGTTAATGGGGTGGGACTGGCTGGGGAACCATCTTCCAAATGTATTTATAAAAAAGAAATGTATGTATGTGTTTAATACAACTTTTGGGGGGGGCGAGTTATGGGATAATTTCAATTTCCTGTGTCCCATTTACTCACCTTCACTCTGTTCTGGTCTCGGAATTCAGTGAACCTGGACCCCTTCCCATCTGCCTAATTAATTTTTTAGCCCATTTTATTAGTTATCCAGCTCAGTGTTCACCATCCGCTCTGTGAGCATGTGAGTGAGAGAATGTAACAACTCATGGTACTTGGCATTGAGAGCCTCACAGACCACTAGAAAAAGGCGGGTATTTCAGGAATAAACGTGCAGAGGTGCTTCCGGCATTATGGTGGATGAGTGGTGTGCAAGGGGTAGAGGGGTCGTGGGAAGGCTGGTGACACCATCGGGAAGGTAAGAGAAGCCCTTAGTGTGGAGCTGAGTCCCAGTCACAGTTCTCAGAGATGGGGTCATTTTTACCAAGTTTTCCGAATCGTCCCTGGAAGGTGAGCAGAAGTCTGAAAGAGCCTGGTGAACTACAATCTTGCACAAAGCTCCCTGGGTGAAGTGTTGGGTCAGAACCATTTCAAAGGTAGCGGGCACTGTGACTCCCTCGGGTGCACTCTGTTGGGACTAAGACGGGCGGTCACAGACAATAAGGGCAGCCCCAGAGGCGACAGACTCGGTGTAAACCACTGAAGACAAAGTGGTGTCACCACAGCTGAGAAGTCTGCGCGCAGCCTCAGAGATTGAACCTCTGGTCAGAATCCAGATGTCGTGGCTGGGCAAATACAGTGGTAGAAGATGGAAGTTCAACTAAATTTAACACTGTAATGATAAAAAAAAAAACCCTTAGTAATCCAATAATAAAAACGTTTCTTTAACTAAATGAGGGGCATTCAGAAGGATATTACTACAAATCTCAAAACTAACTGAAAACTAATTGCATTTAAAATATTCTAATTCAAGTCAGGATTGCATGAAGATACTCCCTACTCATACACTGTCCAAGGAATCCTGGAGATTCAGAGACAAAGATTAAAAAAAGTCCAGAGGAAAAAACCTGACATTTGCAGGTGATATAATTTCAACATAAGTGTCCAGAAAATTAGTTTTGTTGCATATTTGACCATCATACTGTACATAAAAACAAACAGCACTGATGCCACAGATAAAGATGCCATACACATGAAAGGATGCTGAGGTGGCAGTGAACACAGAGGCTCACTGTTGACACCAGGCTGTACAGGGATGGGTGAGTGCTCACTGCAATCGTATGGACATCAGCCCAGAGTCGAAGCTATGTAGCAGGATGCTGTAGAAGTGTTTAAAAGTTCGCATGAAGTGGCAATGGGTTAATTTTAAAGATGCAAGTTTAAGAATTCTATGGTGTATAGTACCTGGTATATCAAGCATAAACGTTTCCATATGATTTTTACAAATACCTATGCATTCAGCAAAATAAGCCATTCCTGGGAATGCTAACCAGAATGGCAGAAGGGTAAGGTTGGTATGGCGAGAGTTACAAGGAGGCATCAGCTCTGGTGGAAATTTATTTTCATTATAAAAAGGGGGGGGGGTCATAAAGTTAAGATATAAGCTTTAACTTAGATATGTGCCTATTATGTCATTTTGTACCATGTGCCATTACAATATTTTACATTGCTAAAACAATTTTTAAAAATGAGTTATTGCCAGGAATAAAATACTTTATTTACTTACCTGGTGCCTAAATGAAACTTCAAGCGATGATTCATCTGGTTACTGGGAATTACCCAGTCAGTTCCTCAGTCTGTAAGGGAAGATCCTGGTCTGACAATATGAACACAGTGGAACCTACTGTGGCACCATCAGTCGGCAGAATAAATGATCTTATGACCCAACTATAAGGCTGATTACCAGATTATAGTTTGTGTGTAAAACATCCTGGATTCATCACAAGTGCCCTCAATTCCAGATGTACACAAATCTGTAGTAGTGTGATTTTCATATTACATTGGGTTAGGCCTGCAGGTGACAGCATTTCTGTCAGAACAGGTCTCACTCACTAATCAGTCAGCGTGGGCTTACATCACTTTGGTGGCTATTTACTCCCACTAGGTCATTCTGTCACAAAGCACCAAGGTGACCAAAAGCTCTATCCTTCTGAGTCTGCTAGTCATGGCATTTTGCCCCTAGGTCCCAAAGAACCACACCAAGTTTTATACTTTTTCAATTACGCAGTTATTTAACTGGATTCCCTGGGTCTTTGACTCTGCCATGCTCATGAAAAGTTTTAACTTCCACAGTACACCTCATTTAATGAGTCTCTGGACACTTGTTCTAAGTCCTACTGAGCTTGGGACGGAGACCAAGCTTCTAGCACTTACCCAAGCCAGCGGCCACTCCAACCCATGGTAGAGAACATCAGAATCTCACTCAAAATAAAGTTTACATTATAACTTCCAGGCATGTTGAAACCTAAAAGACATATGTTCCAGCAATCTCACTATGAAAGATAAAACTAGACATAAATGCACAACTTCCTTCAATGAACTTCAGGTGAAATGTGCAAGTTCAAACATAAACCTGTAAGAAATATATTGGACCAGAAAAAAAGTGACCACAAAAAAGAAATTTCATTATGTGAGAGAGTGTTCGGGTCCTCTCCAATCTTGAACATTTGATGTGTTAAGATTTCCAAAGTTTGCAAGCTTGCTTTGATGAATCTGTACAATAACCAGAAATCTGACCTTGATAAAATGATTTCGAATCTGGACCTCAACAACTACACAGGGTTAGTGGTGGGGTGTAGAGGTCCTTCACAGCTTTGCTCAGTTTCAGTAACAGTGACACTTACTCTAAATTAGAAGTTAGCTGAATGGATTCTGAGAACCCTAAAGTTCTGCACAATTTTGTGCCTCAGTGGGAATACTTACCCTGACACCAAGATCACAAATGACACAGCAGGGCCGACCACCTTCCCCCGGCCTCAGACCAGAGAGGCTGGAAGAAATGGTTGGGGTGGGGGGATATGTTCACTAATTACACTGGAAAGGATAGTTAACCCTTTCTCCAGTCACACCTAAAGATCTCTAGCCTCTCACCATGGGCGTGTTCTCACACTAGTACCAGCACTCCTGCCAGGGAGCGGAGCAGAGAAAACCATAGTTGAGCAGAACTGAGCTGCTCTGCAGGCCAATATTCTCCCGAGTGTCTTTTTTTCTCTTGGAAACCTGGATATGTTTAACTTCTGTGAGTAATGAGGGCATGGACTCCACACGGATCAATGGAGCACAGGTCGTTACTGAATTTTAGCCCCGTATGGTCAGATGAAGCTAGGACTCCTCCCTGCGCTATTATGCCCTGCAGTGTGGTGGGGGGGTGGGGGGGTGGGGACTTGGAAAGGACCCAGGGTCCTCTGGGTTTTGGGTTTTGTTCGCTCCTAGCCAGAAACCCCTAGAATTCTAGAAATGGTCCAGTGACTGTCCCCGCACCAGAACTGAGGCCCACATGAATATCCACTTTATTCTTTTTTTTTTTCAGCTTTATTCAGGTATAACTGAAAAGTGAAATTGTAAGATATTTAATGCATACATCACGATGAGCTGATGATGTACACATACATTGTGAAAGGATTCCTGAATATCTGCTCTATTCTAATGCAAGTGTAGGGGGAACATTTTTTTCTTAGTACAGTAGAGACAAACTGGAGTTTTTCAGAACAAATGTTTATTTAAGAATTAAGGGCAAACAAAACATTAAAGCATAGGAATACACTGAATACAAGTGTCTCGTTTGGTCTGAAGTCTTGAAAGTGACCCTAACTACTTACCTGAGGTAGATCTAGGTTGGCACTGTTTCAAGAGAACCTCCAACCATCCCAGAAGTTGCCTTCTAGTGCTGGTCACAGGCCCCCAGGCGGTCCTCCCCAGCCTCAGGCTACGCTGCGTGAATAGTACCCACACCTCTTCCCCATGGTTAAAAGACCCTGGACCTGTTTCAAACCCACAAAGTTCTGCTTGGGGGGTGGTCCATCCTTAATTTACTTAAAGACTAGATACAGCTAGATTAGCCAAAAGAAGGGTCGTTACCCTGCCGTGAGGCCAACTCGGTCCCCTTCTGCAGGTTCTAATGACTAGCAAGCAGCCACAGGACTAATTTTCATCGCTGCCATGCCATACACCCATACTATTTTAGTGTTACAGTGATCAAACACACACTAGCGATAGGCACCAAAGAAAAACAAATACATCTCGTGCGTTTTACCACACTGGGCAACTGTTCATGGTAGAAGAGCTATTTACGGAAATAATACTAAAACATACCAGAGTGAATAACCTTCCAGGACCTGTTTGCTAAAAGAAAAACACCCTGGAACCAGATTCCTTCCTATCACTTCGAGCTGCCCTGTGACCCTAAGATTATCAAGGTCACCAGCCAGCCATCAAGATCAGAGATCAGAGCCACACACAAAGCAGCCGCTGGCCACCTCTGTGGTCCAAGGCCAGCGCTCCTGGAGTTCAAGGGTTTGCTGAGATCAACTAGATTTGTCAGACGCAGACTAGCAACAAAATATTTATTCACCAGTCTAGAGTCCCAAATACTGCAGGAATCTTAAGTATTTTTATTACATCTCTTTTGAGGGGAAAAATCCCCTCAGAACTGTTCATTTATAGATCCCTGGATTATAGTACTTCTAGAGAATGTTGAATATAATAGTTATTCTGTTAAACTAGAAATAAGTGCTAATCCCTAAACCTCTGATAAATTTAGCAACTACTTTTCCCTTCTAGCGTTTAGAATCCTACATTCCAAGCCAAATAAATACCTTATATTGTAGTGATTGCAATCCTTTCCCTGGGAATAAAAAGTAGTCTCTCCTTTCTTGGCAGAACTGAAACAAATGAAAGGCATGTCATTACGGGACTGAATCAAACAGCAGGATAATGGAGAGAAAAGAACACTGGCTTTGGAGGTAGGAACCTCAAAACCAGAAGCACAGCTGCTCCACTGACAAAGCGTCACCAGGTATCACCTGCCTGCACAGGCCGGACGTCCTTGCAGGCCTCCCGTTGCCATTCTGCAGGGAGGGGAGCTGCTAAGGAGGTGTTAGCACCGGGAGGGGTGGCACACGAAGCCACAAAGATGTGGATACTAGCAACACCATAACTGCTCCTCAAGCTGGAGTTTCCGAGTTGAAAAGAGATGAATCTCTAAAGCAGAAATTTCAAACACCAGTGATACTCAGACATTTTCGGGAAAGGAAACCTTTGAGGGTTCGCCCCCACTCACACCAAGTGTGAAACGCCAAGTGTCCCGCCTGTGTGTGAAGTTGGCCCTGCAAAGGGGAAGCTTCTGGGAGTCCTGACCCAGGAGAGCAGCTCCCCACCTGCCTGGCTGTTTCCACTTCCAGCAAGTTCCCTAAGCGACTTGTCAAAACCAGTCCCCAATCTGGCCAAGAATTTTTTCAAAAATAGTAACCACCATAAGGCAAAGTCAGTCTTCTGCTGTCCCCCACAGTAACACATGCCACACCGTCTGTCACAGGGCACAGTCCTTTCCTTTATTGGATTTCCACATTTTAAAAAGAGAAAGTAAAGCGATCATAATGAAGTGGTTGAGATAAAAGAAAAGGATCTTTACCTGAGTTTCCCATCAGGCCTGCTCTGATCTGCCCGAGCTCCTCCCACAACGAGCTGGGCTTCTAAGAACTGTCCAGGTATGGACTCCATGAAAGTCACCTCTACACACGGGTCAGCTAACTGGGAACATGGCTATTCTCACACCTACTATATGTACACCACCCCCGATTAGATCTCTCACTAGAGCACGATTCTCCACAGAGTAGGTTCTTTGGGGCCCAGAGGTGCAGGTTTCTAGCAAGGCTTTTTTCAGACTCAAGATATTTATGGGGTTTTTCACACGTGTGGGTTCCCTGGTGTGCCAACCAAAGGAGCTGATGGCTGGCAGCTTTTCTCCCTCAGACTTCATAAGGTTTCTTCTCAGATCGGTTTTGTTGTTGTTGATGCAAACCCAAGAAGGCTCTCCATCTAGTGCTTTGCCACACTCAAGACAAATACCTAAATTGTCACCGATATGGCTTTTCTGATGGTGAGGAAAGTCACAGTTCCTTTGGAAGCTTTTACCACACTTTCTGGGGTTTCTCCCGAGTGTGGGCTCTCTGGCGTCAGTGGGTTGTGCACACCAAGGGCATTGTCCTCTGGTGCGAACTTCCCGGAGGGAGAGGAGTGAGCGTGGCCTGGAGGCTCTCCCCGTCTCAGCATCTGCAAGGTTTGCCACTGGTACGAGTCCCCTGTGAGTGACCAGATCGGAGCTCAGATTAAAGGTTTTCCAAGCCTCAGGGCCTTGGAAGGTTGCTCGTTGGAGTGACCGGTAGGATTCTGTTAGGGCAGCTCTCTGGGCAAACCACTTCCCAGCTTCCTGCAATCGCAGAGTCTCTGGTCCCCACTGAAGTCTGAGCTCTTAGAAAAACCTAAGTTTTGCCTAGAGTTCCTCATTTTAATGAGTTCTCTGACTCATAAGTGTTTTTTTTTTATGGTGTTATAACTTCTTGTCCGGCCAAGACGTTTGTGAGGCTTCTGGTGCACGGGGAGGGCTGAGCTCAAGCCCCTTCTCCCCTGCGTTACAGACACAGGGCTTCTCGCCACCGTGGACCGTCTGGTGCTGCAGGAGGGCCGAACTCTGGCGGAAGCCTTTGTCACACACACTGTACGGGTAACGCAGCTCCTCCGTCTGAGTTCTCATTTTCGGCTGGGCAACAAAGCCCATGCCCAGGAGGAAGCCGCTCTCACAGGCAGGCCACTGATGGGGCTTCTCTTCCATGTGAATTCTTTGATGCACAATAAGGTCTGAGCCACAGCTGAAACTTTTCTCATATTCAAGGCATTTAAAAGTGTGCGTGTGAGTGGCCTGGTGCCTGATTAGGTTGGCACTGCGAGTGAAACTTCTCATACATTCCAAGCACTTGTAGGGCTTCTCCCCGGTGTGGACCCTCTGGTGGACAATGAGGTCTGACTTCTGGCCAAAGCACTTCTCACAGGCGCCGCACTTGTAGGGCTTCTCCCCGGTGTGGACTCTCTTGTGAACAATGAAGGCTGAGCGGTGTCGGTAGCTCTTCTCACACTTGTTACACTTGTAGGGCCTTTCGCCAGTGTGAGTTCTCTGGTGGCTAATGAGATCCGACTTCCCACTAAAAGCTTTTTCACACTCCAGACACTTAAATGGTTTCTCGCCAGTGTGAGTTCTTCGGTGGCGAATGAGGTTCGTACTTCGACTGAAGCACTTATCACACTCGCTGCACAGGTACGGTTTCTCGCCAGTGTGGCTTCGCTGGTGGACGAGCAGATCAGAGCTCTGTCCAAAATTCTTGCCACAAATGTCACACGTATAGAATTTTTTACCTGCATGTGTTCTCTGGTGCCCTGAAAGGGCTAAGTGGTGCCAGAAGCTCTTCTCACATTTGCTACATTTATAGGGTTTCTCATAATTGTGGATCCTCTGGTGTGAAATGAGATCTGAGCGCTGGATGAAGGTTTTCTCACACATATCACATCGATAAGGTTTCTCTCCACTGTGGGTTCTCTCACACATAATAAGAGCTAAGTTTTCGCAGAAGTTTTGCTCACATTCAAGGCACTGGTATAAGTGATCATCTATATGAGTAATCTCATGCACACGAATAAAGATCTTCTGACCCTTCTGAGGGCACACACGATACACTGTCCTTCTCCGAGTTCTCTGATCACGCCTCTCTTCTGAAGTGTACATCTCTGTGGCTCCCTCCTAGGGCGCTTCCCACTGGCCACCCTGGCCCGTCATCTTCTCCACTGTCATTTTCCTGATAAGAACTTGGAAGATACGCCCGTTTTAGGCCTTTGAGTCATGAGCTGTGCATCTCTACAGGTTTCCAGCATCATATACACTAATTCCTTACTTGGTATTTCCAACACTGTGAGACAAAGAAGAAGTATTATTTATATTCCTATAACTGAGAAAGAATGCTCAGAGTTAAAATCACTGTGGAAAAGACAGGAGTTCTGCATCAGCCTGTAAGCGCCCCAGATGCTGCAGGGGCCGAGCCAGAGTCAGTCTCCCTCTTTGCCAGTATAAAACCAATCAGCAATACGAGTGCAAAGTACTAGGGAGAATTATTCCTTTCGTGACCTGGGTGACCTCAGACCCAGGCCCTTCCTCCTCCGCCCTTGCTCTGGCTCAGGGGTGCCGGCCGCCTCCCCTGCCCCTTCACTGCTCCGTCTTTCTCCACAGCGCTCACTGCCCAGTGCAGCGCACGCGAAACCCACTGATGCGCTGTCTACGGCTAGAAGATGCACAGTGTCTGTTTTGATTGCTGCTCTTTCCTTAGTATACAGAGCAGGCATCCAGTTGGTGCTTAATAAGCAGCTTATTGCAGTTCCACTTGGATCCTCAGCTGGCAAAGGACAGGGCTGAATGCCACACGGTGGGAGCTGGTCTGATGGGATGTCGTTTAGAAGAAACAAGCAAGGTGCATTTCAAAAGACGGAGGAAGCCGGAGCTCACCTGGAATGTAGCGGAGGGAGAGCAGCATTCACTTCCTGGTCCTGAGACTTTGACTTCTTGATGAAGATTGCATTCTGGAAAACACAAGGACAAGGAAAGGGTAGACAGTCATAAATGACAGGACTCAGCACTAGATCATTTCACTCAAAGAACCTAAAATCGGTACAGTTTCCTTAAAAAGAGCTGCAAGGTCTTCTTATACAAGCCCTCATGTTCAATCCCAAAGAGAGTACTCACAGTCCTGTCACCCCACATGCCTCTTGGAAGAAAAGGACATAAAGAGTCCATAACCCATCCTTGGGGATGTGACAGCATAGCAGGAAAGGGCCCCTACCTACCCTCACTGACACACTGAGGCGCCACCTTCCCCAGGAGCGCAGGCTGCCCTGGCCTGCATTACCTCAGGGAGCACCATGTCCCCAGGGAGGGGCGCCACCACCCCTGCCTTCTTGGCCAGACATGCCATCGCCATCGTCACCATTTTGTCTATTCACAATTTCTCTTTCAGCCACATATCAGGATGCAGTCGACTGTGGGCACACGGAACCAGACAGCCAGACCTGTCCCGGATTTCCTCCCTCCGCAGCTCTAACCTGCCTATTCCAGGTCACCAGACTCTCAGGTCCTTCCACCACCCTCCTGCCACTGAGGAGCAGGAGGGAGCACGCAATGCTCAGATGCAGACAGCAGCGGGCACACGCAGAGTCCACAGCCACCAGGATTCACACGACACGTTCAGGGTTCTGGTTCCTGCAAAGACGGAGTGCACGCACGCCAACCGGTTCGCTTCTCCCGCAGAACGCGAGCCTGAGCCCTGCACGGACCGCAGGGAGCAGGGCCCGGGACCAGCAGGGGCGTGTAGACCACCGGAGCGCAACCCGACCTGCGGCAAGTTCACTAATCTTTGTCCTTTCTGCATCCCTTGGCCGGACTCAGTACAGGCGGAACCGCAGACGTCAGAGAGACTGCACAATGTCAGGCACCTGGCATTTTTCACAACGCCACCGGCTTCCTGCCGGGGGCTTAAAACCGACTCCAGTCGGTGCATAGAAAGCAGAGCTGGGCAGCCCGGGGCAGAGCCGATCTAAAGCTCACTGTCAAAAGGAGAAAACCCACTCTAAGCACGAAAACACTTTAAAGAGTTCTGATCAAAGGATACAAGGAGGACACTTAGCGCGCACGTGGGACGGGAAGAGGCGGCTGTGGAAGGACAACTGCTCGCAAAGAGGAGGGTGGAAAGTGGGGGGAGGAACCCTGTGAGCGCACCACCAAGGAAAAAAGGGCAAAGGGAAACTTCAGGTCCTTCAAAACGAAGGAAACTTTTTAAATGCACAATCTCTCTCTCCACTAATGCCATCCAGTTCTAAAACAAAAGCAAAACTTGACCACAACGGCAAAGTGGTAATGTGCTTCGGCATGAGCGACCCTGGAAAACTTTTTATGTTCTAATAAAATCAAAATAACTCACCAAAAACTGGGATGAGAGGAAGAAAACAAAGTCAAATAACCTCACTGACTACTGCATTAATGGGAAAATCAGATAATTAAAGGTTCAATAAGAAAATGGGACTAAAGGCATTTTAAAAAGTAATTGAGGGGGAGGGGGCGGTGGTGGTGGAAGAAGGTATAAGGGGAATAAATGGTAATGGAAAAAAGACAATAAAAAGCTACATTAAAATATTTTTTTAAAAGTGTCTAAGTACAAAGGTAGCCATAATAACAAAAATCAAACATTGTAAAAAATTTTAAATGAAAGAGCAATGAAAACACATTGGACAAATGTTATATAAACAATACACCAGTGATGAGACCAAACACATCAATCACATCAATAAATGTGAATGAGTTTAACTCACTTGTTAAAAGTGATTTTTAACATGGCTCACAAGCAAGACCAAATGTGCTAAATACAAGACACCTAAAACAAAACGATTCGGAAAGGCTAAAAATAAAGGGATGGAAAGGAACACCAGGCCAAGGGAAACAATAAAAGTAGGGCTTCTATTCCCGATATCGAGCAAAGTGGAATGCAAGCCAAAATGCATTGAACATGATAAAGGACACTCTTTAAATTGTAAAAGCCAATAATTACAATAAGCTTACAAAAGTTTTGATTCTCTATGTACCAAATTACACAACAGTCACCTGTTTAAAGCAAAACCTAGAAGATGCCCAGAAACATAAATAAAAACATCAGTAAGAAAAAATACTACTGTCAGTAAAAGGACACACAAGCTGGACCAAAAACAAGTAATGATGCAGAACACCCAAATAAGGTAACCAGTGAGTGGGTCTCATGGGCATCTGTTAAAACTTACACCTTCATTATAAGGAATAAACTTTCTTTTCAAGCACAAATGAAAGAGTCATATATTATTAGGTTATCAAGGAAGTATCAGTGAGTTCCATAAAGTGACATAAACAACACTCTGCTATAAAACCAAAAGTGTCTCAAATATCAAATAACAAATGACCACCCCCAGCAGGAAAAATAAACAATTATAACAACTCTTCAGTGAAGAGAAAATGGAAAATTAAATGAATTTCTAAGTGTTGATAATTGACTATTACATATTGTAATTTATAAAATAAATTTAAAGCAGTGATCAAAGGAATAGTTATAGTCGTAAATAATTTTTATCAATAAAAATAAAATAATTATATGAAGAAACTAAACTCTCAGATCAAAAAGTAAATCAAAACAAATAAGGAAGAAAATCAACATAAAAACAGAAATCAATGAACTAAATAGAAAAACAATGAACCTAATTATAAATCAAAATCCTACTTATTTTGATAAACCTATATATAATAAAGTACTAGCTCACATCATAATGGGAGTTGGAGGGGGATGGAGAAATGACACATTTACAAAGTAAGAAAGCATGAGGAATAAATATCCACCAAAACAGAAAAGCAACAAACAAATCCATTTATACATGAGACCATTCTGTAGAATTCTACAAAAATAAATGTGATAACCCGTGAAATAAGACTGTTTCCTTAGGAAACACAATTTACCCAAATCAACCCAAGTAGAGCCAGGAAGTTTTAAAACAGCAATATGCACAGAATAAACAGAAAAAGTTACTAAGGAACTATCCCACAAAAACACTAGACCTAGACTGTTTCAGAAGAGAATTCTAACAAACTTACAAAGATACTTCATACTTCATAACTGTTTTCTAGAGCACTAAAAATAAAGAAAAACCTCTAATTCTTTTGTGAAAAAAGTTTAACACTAACAACTACAGCTGATGAATAGAGTATAAAAATCCTACAGCCCAGTATCAATATGAAAATTGCTAACAAAATCCAACACCACATCCTTATACAAACTGAGGTGTAGTTTTTGGTACTTTTTATATTGATGCATATAATATACATTATTACACAAAATATAGCATACTCTTTTACACTATCGCTTTTTAAAATTTACCATTTATCCTAGAAATCACTCCACATCAACTTGTAAAGATTTTCTTCATCCTCTTTCACAGCTGCATAATACCCCATTACGTGTGAATATATCAAGTTTATTCAACCATTTCCTTGCATTTTTCTTTTTTTTTCCTTTTCTTTTTTCAACTACTTTCTTACATATGAGTATTTTAGGTTGTTTTAAAAATTTCCAAATTACAAACATTACTACAATGAGTAGCTTTATGCATGTGTATTATCATATTGTTGCAGGTGAATCTTCAGAGTCAATTTCTACAAAAGGGATTGCTGAGTCAGATGTGAAGTGCATTTCTATGTGTATAGAGAGAAACAAGTGAACAGTAATAAAGCAAGCAGAGTCAAGTGTTAACATTTAGGAACTATGGGCAAAGGGTATGTGGGCATTCTTTGTACTCTTTTACAACATTTTTGTAAGTCTCAAGTTATTTCAAAATTAAAAGGCATTTTATTTTTTTAAAAAGCATGGTAGTGAGAGCTGGCACACTGTGCTAGTTAAATTAAATGTTCAAGCTCTGAAATCAGATTTTGGTTCAAGTTCCCCGTATGCTCCTTTGTAGCTGTGAGAACTTGGATAGTGACTTAAGGTCCTTCGGCTTCGATTTCCCCTTTGATCCAGTAGGTGAGCTACCATGACAGGCCTCAGGGAGCTGCTGCGAGAACGAGACAGGTGTCAGTGACGGACTCGGCTCAGTGTCTGGGTCTAAGCGGGCGCTCAGTGAAGGCCAGGTTCTATTCACCCAATCCACCTCCACGTGCACAAAACCCCTCACATTCATCCAGCCCACCCTCTGTGCCTGGCTCTTGCACAAAGTCTCCTTCAAAATCCATAAAATAATTAATAAATAATAAAATAACTCAGCAAGTTAATGATTAATATGAAGACTGCAAAAACTACAAAAGCAGTTCTGGAGAAATGTTAGGAGGGAAAGAAAGAATCCAGAATCACAACTCCTATAAAGATATGCAAGCATCTGGACAAATAGCTAATACAAGATGGTGGGTTTATGGGAGTTTTGTCTTTGAAAATGTATGTAACTGTTAAGGCCAAAAGGAGAATAGAGTAGAAATAAAGGATACTGAGCCTGGAAATAACCTGGTAAATGAACCAGAATATTTCCTAAAATTATCCGCCCAGGGTATTATATTTGTCCTAAGTAGCCAACAACTGTGGGGCACAAAAAAGAAAAAAATTGTAAATAAGGAAACAATGTTTATGCATATCTAAGTTTTTTAGATGTCAGCTCCTGGTAAATATACAGTCTAGTTGTCAAAACTCTAAGTAGACCATAACACTTCCCTAGTTCAAAATATTATAACTGTCTCCTATCACTAAGAATAAACACAACATTTTCACAGCTCTATGTAATGTGGCACCTCCACCTCTCTCCAGCCCCACAGGCCACCTCAGAACCTCTGTACTTCTTCCTTCGGCCTAGAAAGTTCTTCCCCCAGGTAACTGATTCAAGTGTCTGCCTAAAAATTATTTCCTCAAAAACAGACACATGGGGACTTTATCTAATATAGCACATCCCCTTACCCTGCTTTATGTCTCTGCAGAGCACTCGTTACCCAACTTTGTGGTACACGTTTTATGTTTGTTCATCGGTTTCTCTGCTACTAGAATATAAGTTTCGTTTGGGTTGGGTCTTAGCCTTTTCTTGCAAAAGAATACATTAGTTGGATGAATGATAAATATGAATGAATAAATGCCAGAACCGCCCCCCCACCAAAAAGGTCCATTATCATCCTTGGAGCCCTAGGTGCAATGCAACTGGCTAGGCCAGTAGCCCTAGCTGGTCCATCCGGCAAACCTACATGTATCCTTCCAGTCTTAGATTCAGAACCCTCCTCCAGGAAGATACTGGTTCTCTCTTCCATAGCTAGGTCAGAGGCAGGCAATACAAGTCCAAGCACACTGGCTGAGTAGAGGACTTCAAAGCTCAAGGTAATCCTTACAGTTAAAGGCTATATGGGGCAAGCAATCAAAGCCTATAAAGCATCATCTAAAAAATAGATGATTCTTACCTTAGGTTTAGGATTGTCTTACTTATTTTTCATTGATTACATGGATTGCTTCATTTAATCCTCCCAAGATCTCTGTGCAGTTGGTGTTAATACCAATGTTTGCACCTTACCGGTAAAAAGCCTGATGCTTAGGGCAGTTAAAATGTTACCCAACACGTCTCAGCTAGTAGAGCCAGGATTTAAAGTGCCATCTTCTGACTCCTGAGCCTGCCTAAACCTTGGGCATACTGACTTTTGGGGGGCTGCACATCAATCAAGAAGCAATTACTACAAGCCTATTGTGAATAACCATGTTGGAATGGAATGTAAAATACACTTAAATTGGTAGAATGGGACTCGGTTTTATCACTTTGCTATCTCACAAGCTAAAAGAGGATCATTCCCCTTTTCCACGGATCTTCTGGTCCTACCTGTCCTCCACCTCCAAAGCCCACCACTTTCATACAGAAACATACAGCCTGGTGTGCCTTGGCCATTGCAACAGAGACCCAAGGCTGTCTTCCTTTTGCTTCCAAAAGGTCTCTAACTCATAACTATTCACAACACACAATTCTCCCCTCTCCTAGAGAAAAAAAATCAATAATGTTGAAATTTATAATTTTTGTGAAACTTTTCATTTTTCTGAAGCTGAACCTCTAAATATTGGTCCCATTTTCTCCCCACTCCAGTCAGCACATATCTCAGACATATCTTATCTTACCTTTTCTCACCTCTGCTTGCATTCTGTTTCTGCTGCAAGAAGTACCCGCTACTGGTAGCCACAGTTCCTTCCCATTTCAATACAAAATTATCAAGAATCCTTCCGGACAATAATTAACTTCATAATAAAGCCCCAAGGCCTCTTTTGCTAATTGTTTTTTGTTTGTATTATGGCAACCTCTAAGGTCACGGACCCATTCTTCTAGCACTGGTAAGTGCGTATAAAAAAGTTACATATAATGCAGTTTCCAAAAATGGCTATGGAGTGATTAAAGCAACCGGATTGCCCTGCATCTAGATGCGAATGCAACAATAACTAATGTCTGCAGTAAAGACGGGGGTGGGAGGGCTCCATTCAAGGCCTGCGGGTTTCTTCCCCAAGACGAAAGGCACAGGTCACTTAGAAAACTGCCCCGCAGTGTTCACTGTTACTGTCCGCAAGAACCACTACGCCGAGCTTCTCTTTTTTCAACTTTTCATTGACCGCCTTTCGGTCCGGGGTCGGAGGTCCCAGAGCCACGCGGACGCGCGGAGCAGGGCGGCTCCCAGGGTCTAGGCCGCGGGGTTCCAGTCCGCCACGGCCCGACCCGACCCTGCAGGCCCAGCCGCCCAGGCCCGCGGCCCGCTCGCCCCGCGGCCACCGCGCCGCCCCTCGGCCACCGCACTTCCGGTTACTCGCGGACACTCGGTCCCGGGGTTCCCGGCGGCCGCAGGCTCCACGGCAGTGGACCGAACGGCCCACCGTCGGGCAAGGAGGGAAAGCAAACCTGGGGCCGACGAGAGCCAGGAGCAGCTCCCTCTGGGCGCCGGGGCAGGGAGCTGGGGCTGGACGGTCCGGGCGCCTCCACGCTGACCAGGCCGGCTACGCCAGCCTTCTCAGCCCGGCCGGAGGCGGCGGCGCAGCCCCGCCCCGCGAGTCACGTGGCCACCCGCCCGCGGCGACAGCGCGCCCCGCCCACGCTCCTGCGCCAATGGGGTCGCACCTCGGGAAGGGGCGGGGCCGGGGCGCGTGCGCCCAGGGGCTCTGGGCCGTGATGGACGGAGCCAGCGCTGTGCTGCGGCCTTGCCCAAGCTGCGGAGGGCCCGGATGTAGAAGTTCGCGGTTTGCGTTGCACTTTCCGAATCCTGCTCTTTCTTCAAGGCCGCGAGACCGGCACTGGACGCAGGAGTGGGGTCGCACGGATGGATGCCCCCAACCCTGAGAAAAACCCCCGAAGGACAAGGAAGAAATGGAGGATCCCAAAGTGTTGGGTAGGAGGACGGTCTCAACATCCAGCCGTTCTTACTAAATGCTGTTCTTGCTAAATATTAAAGCGCACACCAGGACTTTGTGGGCGCAGCTGTCACTGGAAGAGCCTGACCGGAACACAGCCGGGTAAGTGTAGGCGGCTGCGAAGAAGAAATCCACGTGCAATGAACCAGTGTGCATGAGCCCTGGCCGCGCCTCCCTGCTGGGAGACGGAGCTGGGGAGTGAGTCCCGGGCCCTTTCCCTGCCTGCAAGTCAGTAAAACCCTCCTGTGACAGCCACGTCTCCTTTCTGAATACAGCACCCCGAGCTGCGCGCCCCCTGAGACGGTATCGAACCTCAGGCGGGGGCTTCTCTGTGGGATTCGGTCGGTCCGCAGCTGGCCCTGGGGTCGCGACCTGACAGGACGGGACCGGCCCTGGGCGTGCCGTGCCCCCCAGTGCTGGCGGCGGCTGTGCGGTACCGACCGGCCTCCGCAGTGAAGTCCGGTGGCCACCACAACCTCTTTGCTCAGACCGTTCAATAGGAGGCGGTTGAGTTACCCCCAGAGGCCTCAGTAATTGGTGTTTCTATTCCCGTTTGGGGCATAGGGTTGTCAGAAGAAGAGTTTCATTTCTGGAGCGCACGTAGGTTCTGAGACTTTACAGGGAAAAGCAAACAAACACAAAGCAAACCTTTGTCAGGGTGCCGACTGAAGGTATTTCTGAAGGGGATTTTCAGGGGCATTGAAGGTAGAGACCTGACACAGCCCAGTGCCCTGCCTGGCTCGAGATTTCTGGAGGTCACCCTGGGGCCTGCCTGTTCCCGGCCTTTTTGCAGAGGCCTCTTAGGGGAACAAAAACAGAATTCAGTGATGCATGGTGTACCAAACCCATAAGGTTTAGCTCAATCAAAGCAGCAGGTTTTTAATATAAAACTCTTCAGTTAGACTGTGAACTGGTTGCTAGTCAATGCAGGGTCGTCTGAGAAGCTGGAAATACCGCTTAAGAAAAATGGGAAATCAACCTTCAGTTCCGAATTTCAGTCCCATCCTGAAACACTGGACACATTTTGAACATGACCCTTTAACAAAGAAACAAGAAGTTTTCTTTTGCAATGTCACATGGCCCCGATGTGTTTTAGGGAACCAGCAACATTGGCCACAAAATGGCTCTTTTACTTGTAATACAATATTACAATTGGAGCTATTTTGGAAAAAGGAAAAATGGAATGAAACCTTATACCTTCAGAATTGTATGGCGTTCTATCAAAATCTCAGCCTATAAGAGAAATGTGCATTAAAGAGGACCCAAGGGTTAGAAACGGAGTCCCCAGCTCCGACATAGCCAGTCCTTGAGGGCCCCTGGGAAGACCTTGCTTTCTCGCCTCCAGGTGCTCCCAACAGGGGACCTTGTCTCCCTCCTGGGGAGGTCTGTTTCTTCTGAGTTCCTTTTGCCTCCCCCTCCCAGCGCTCAGCCTCCCTATTCCTTTGGTCTCTCTAATCTTTGAGATGCCCCCAGAACAGGGAACGAATACTCCCATCCTGCGTCCCCCACTCCCTGAGTCTGCCACCATCAAGGTACTAGTCTCCACCCAGAGGGCACACTGGGGTCTGAGTGGGGAAGGAGAAATGGCTACTGTCTGCTCTGTGTCAACATCAGATCTGTATGACAGGGAGGGAAATATGGAGGGACCTCAGGCTGACCCAGAGGAGTTTATTAGCTTGATTAGTGGTATATTCCTCACCCCTAATTCCACTTGGGGAGATATTTTATCCCTCCTTACCATCCAGCCCACTGCCGAAGATAAAACCTTTACTGTTAAAAGCCAAGGAAGAGGCTGATGAAAACATGCTCCTCAGCCTAGTAGTCAGATCTGGTGGTGGCTCCCAGGACTGACCCTCAGTCATTGGCCCCAGTGACTAACTAGACAGGGCTGCCTTGGTATTAGGGGAGCCTACTGCAGAAGGGTATGGTGGGTCACCCCACTAGAAACATTCCACAACAGGTCAATGAGAGGCCTTCGACCTTCTTAGAAAGATTGAATGAATGCTTAAGACAATACACTACAGTAGGCCCTGAGGATGCAGGGAGTAACACTATCCTGAGCACCCACTGCATATCCCCGACTGCTCCAGACATCTGTAGGAAGTTGCAAAAGGTAGTGGTGGGTCCCACCACCCCCACCTGCTAATAGCCAGAGGTGACCTTTAGGGTTTTTAACAACAGGGATGTGGCAGAAGAAAGGAGGAAGGAGAAAAGATGAAAAAGCAAGCAGCTTTTCTGGCCATCTCCCTCCAGGCTTCGGGTAGTCTGGGGAGGAGAGGAGAAAGACGGCCTTGGGTGAGTAACCCTGGCCCCCACCTTGGGACCAGTCAAAGGTGTCCAGCAAATCTGGGGTCTAACCAATGTATGTTTTGCAAACAAGGGGGACACTGGAAGAGAGAGGGCCCCGAACACTCTGAGAAAGAAGGGGAGGGAAACTCCCGAGTCTGTGCAGCTGCCCCAGGTGGAAGGCGAGGACTGATGGGGCCTGGGCGCTGCTGCCCTCTTGCCTCCAACAGGAAACACTTCAGTCTCCTGTGAGGAGCTTCAGCTTACTCTGAGTACAGAAGGGGGGGGACTGATTTCTGTGAGACACTGTAGCTACTTATTCTGTTTTTACTACCTGGAAGGGCCCCCTTTCCAAAACAGAATGTGATATGAAAGGGGTGTCAGGGAAGCCAGACACAGAAATTCTCTGAGCCTCTGACATGTGACATAGACCTAAAACAGCTTTCACACTCTGTCCTCTGGTGTACCTGAGTGACCTGTTCCCTTCTTAGGAAGGTGCCTACTAAGTTAGTTGGGGGCTGCCATCTATTTAGGTCAAAAAAAGTTGAAGCACTAATTCCCAAGGACAAAAAAAAAATAGAGTTCATGGCCCTACTTCACCCAAAGATCAGGGATCTATACCCTCAGAGATTCTCAATCAGTTTAATCCAGCTTCTGGGCACAAGAAAAAGTCGGAAGGTTAAAATATGCCCTACCTGTAAAATAGGTAGTTAAAACAGTACCACTCCCAGAAATTTTTACCTTTGAATGGGAAGATTCTGACACCCATCAAAAGTCCCAGTATTGCTGAACTATGTTACCACACAGTTTTAAAAACTCCCCAACCCTCTTCCAGGACCTCCAACTTAAAAATAAAGCTGTTCCACAATATGTAGATGCCATTCTAATTGCTAGTCCTGGTAAAGAACTTTAGACAGGAATACCAGCCGAAAAGGGATATAAAGATCCCAGAAAAGAGTCCAGATATCGGAACCAGAAGCACCTGGGTTTTCTTATTTCCCAAGGACAAAAAAGCCTACATCATAGTAAGAGGCAGGAATACCCAGTCTCGCTCCACCACAATTGAGAGGTTTTCTCTGAATGACAGTATTCATGATCTGAATCACTAATTTTGGTCTTACAGCCAAGTCCCTGTGTGATAAGTTGAAATGAGACCAGAATAAGTCTGCAGTGAGACAAAGGGTGCCAGAATGCTTCTGAGAAACCAAAGGTCAAAGGAAGCACCTACCCTGGGCTTACCTGAGTTGGAGAAGCCCTTTGAGTTACATTTTGTGTGCCTGGGACTCCAGGAATTGCCCCAGGGGTTAGATCATCTGTGGGGCCTCTAAGTCAGGGGACTGCTTTTTTTTTTTTTAAAGCAACTAGACGCAGACGCTGCCTGAGGGCAGTGGTTGCAACTTGCCCGTTAACTACAGAAGCAAGAAAAGTTAACAACCGGACAGCCTCTAACTATACAGACCTCTCATCAGGTAGTGAGGTCCCTGAAAGCAAAGGAGATAATTGGCTAACAGGAGGAGAATGATTCAATACCTGGCTATGTTTTTGGGCAATCTGAGCATCACTATAAAAGTCATCACACCCTCAATCCTGCTGCTCAATTTCCAGCCTCCTTCAAAGCCCCAGGTCATAACTGCTGAAATAATTGTATTCTAGTAAGAACAACCTTAGGAGTGAGCCATCAGCCAACTCAGAAGAAATATGGTTCACCAGGGGGAGCAGTTTTATAGGCAGGGAGTCAGGAGGGCAGGGTATGCAGTGATATCCTTGTTCACCACTGTTAAAGCAACAGCTTCCCCCCAGGACTGCTGCTCAAAAAGCTGAACTCACAGCATTGGCCAGAGGCCTGGAATTAGGGGAAAATTAAATTGTAACTATATTTCTTTAAAATACAAGATAGAGCTTCCTGCACATATCACTCTCGAGTGATATGCCACTGAGTGAGAACAAGGGACCAGACCCACAGGACTCGGGGGGAGCCCTGTCTGTCCTCAAGCTGCTTTTCGAAGGATGAGTGATGTCCAACAAGTCTGCTCTTACCTCTCGTGGTCTTTTATATCCTGTCTCTACACATCCTTTTTCTCAGGACTCCCAGAGCCTAGGGTGCCCGAGACTTTGATAAGTCAGGCAGCCAGAGAATTTCACTGTAGCTCAAAGACATATTCTGTCCGTGTTCAGCAGGAAGCATTTATAGAAGTATGACCCTGTCCCCATTCCCTCCAGAATGAGGAGGGGAAAACCTCAGGGGTGGGGGGATTGTTAGATGGGACAAGGGTCTAAAGGTCTGGGCAGTTCTTACTAAATGCCATTCTTGCTAAATGTTAAAATGTACAACTGTATTTTGCAGATACACCTGTAATCGGATGAGCTTGACCAGAACCCAACCAAGGTTAGCCAAGGACAAAGGAGAAATCAGCAGGCAATTGACCAAATGGTGTGTATAAGCCATGACTAAGCCTCCCTTGGCGGAGGCAGAGCTTTAGACATGAATCTAGTTCCCTTTACCTGCTGCAAGTAAATAAAACTACGTAATGACAACCACGTCTCATTCTTGAATACAGCACCCCGAGGTGCACTCCCCACGTGCTCAGTAATGAGAGCACAGCAGAAGCACTCAGTCACTGAAGGCGTGTCCAGTGAGAGCGATAACCCGCGGTAGGAGGGCTAGTGGCGGCCTTGTGTGGGCGGAGACCACCGCAGCGGAGGATGTGGCTGCTGCCCTCTCAGGAGGTGTCCCAGTCTCCTATGGTTATGTTTCCGGGCTGGAGTCAACTAGTTTGAGTTGTAGCAGAAATGAAATTTCCTTCAGAGTGAAACATATACATATACGTTCCATGCTCAGTTGTTACATGAAACAACGTTTTTAAAAAGCCCTCAGATGTCAAAGGGAAAGGATGAGTACTAACACTCAGAGGTCAAAAGCCTGGGCTAGGTGACCAAGGATTTGGATTGTAAGCAAAACACTGGGTTTAGGGGAGTGAGTGGTGGTGAGGGCATCACCGATTCTTCTACAGCCACATTCCAGGGTTAACTAATCCCAGGCTCTGCTGCTGGAATTCTTCCCCAGAGGAGAGGCAGCTTAGTTTCATGTTTGTTTTCAGTGAAAACTTCCAAGTAAAGCCAAAATACACTACCCATGGTTTTCTTAATATCTGAGATAATAGATTTTAGTAACTACTTTTGAGTATGTGGTATGTTCCAGGCACTTTTCTGATCACTATTCATGTATTATCTCATTAACTTGTACCAGACATTCTATGAGATGTGTATTATCGTTTTTATCTTGGCAGAAACTGGTGCACAGAGACCTAGTGCCTTGTCCAAGGCCCCGTATTTAGTCACAGGAAGCTGAAATATGAACAGTCTGATATCAGAGCCCATGCTGGCAAGCACTACGTGTGCATGCGGCCTCCATTCTGCTTTTGCGTTGCTGTCTAGCACCCTTTTATTTCGACTTGAAGGACTCCCTTTAGCATGTCTTGTCAGACAGTATAATGGACTCTCTTGGCTTTTGTTTATCTGACAAGGTCTTTATTTTTCCTTGATATGTGAAGAACAGTTTCTCCAGATCGAATATTCTTAGTTGGCTACTTCTTGCAGCACTTTGGATGTATCATCTCACTCCCTTTGGCCTGTAATGTTTCTGCTGAGAAATCCACTGATAACCTTATGAAACCTCCCTTATCATCATGAGTCACTTTTCTCTTGTTGCTTTCAAGGTCCTTGCTTGTCTTTGACTTTTGACAGTTTGACTATAAGAGTCTTGATGTGGGTTGGGTTCATCCTAATTGAAGTCCTTTGAATATCCATTTTCTTCCTCAGTTTTGGTAAGCTTCATTTTATCACATAAGCTCTCTGCCCCTTCCTCTCCATCATCTCCTTCTGAGACTCCTTAATGTGTATTTTATTCTGCTGATGCTGTCTTAAGACCCTTACACTTTTTTTCTTTTTGTTTCTCTAACTTGATAATTTTAAATGTCTTCACATTCACTAGTTGTCTGTGTTCTCTTAGAGCTCACTGAGCTATTTAAAGATGATTATTTTGACTTACACCTGTTTCTTTTATAGTAGCTTTCTGGATATTAATTCTTTTCCTTCATGGGGTCAGAGTTCCACGTTTCTTCATATGCCTTATTTTTTGCTGAAATTTGGGCATTTGAAAAAATTGCTTCTTCCAGTCTTTATAGATTGACTTTGACCTTCACCAGTTAGCCTGGCTGGAGGTTCCGAATACCTCTCAGAGGTGTGTCTTATCTGAACCTGTTCATGTATAATAATTTCCCAGAGAGGTGTTCCGTGGTGCAGCCGAGCTCTTTATTCTCAGTGCCCCCCCACCCCCCGGCATGAAAGTATGAGGGCTCCCGGTCAGCGCTGCTAGTCAGGGGAGACTGAACCCAGTTCCCTGGGCGGCGTCCCGCGCCCCCCCCCCCCACGCCCCTCCCCGCCTCAGTGGCTTATCATTTCAATGTGGCTGTTCTTGGCTTTGCCCTTGCTTGGGATACTGCGACTTCACTGGTTTCTGGAGTTCTCATAAAGGATGTGGGGGCCCTATTTTGATGCTAAATTTGGGTTTTATCAGAGAACAGGGTCTGTGGCTTCCCATTCCGCCGCCTTCCTTGCCGACATCACTCCGCGCTAGCACAGCAGGAGAGAGGTTGAGGGGGAGGGTTTGGGGGACAACTTGGTTCTGAACTGTCAATGAAGCTGTTTGTTCATTAAAAATCAGACTATTCCTCTGAAAGCTGAACGTGCTACCGCCACGCCCCCCACTCCCTTCAGTGCCTAATGACTACCCACGGTAGACGCCTCCTCGTTTAGCTTACGCGTTTTCTCCTTTGCTTCCAAATGGGATGTAGTTCCAGGGCGGAGGGACATTTTTACATTTTATTCACTCTCTAATCACTGCACCCAGAACAGCGCCCTAACGAGGTGTGTGCTCCAGCACTATTTGTTGGATGATGAAAAAAATGAATGATTTTACCCTTGGTCCACCAGTTCAGTGCGGTTGGGCACCCTTCAGAGCGCGAAGTCGGAAGTGCAATTTCCTGCTTCTTCCACCAGGGGGAGAGCAAGAGCCCAAACAGGTGCAGCTGGTGGTTTCCGGTGTCTTGTGAGTTTCTTCCCCATCCATTTGAACCAAAGCTCTGGGAATTCCGAGAAAGTTCAAAAGTGACTCCCCGGTGCAGGGCTTATGGCATCAGTTAGAAACGGTTACGGGTGAACACTTGCAGGTTTTCCTTTGTGTCGCGCACGGGCGGGCTGTGACCAAAAACATGCCCTCTCTGAGGCTCGAACTCAGGACCTTCAGATTATGAGACTGACGCGCTGCCTACTGCGCTAAGAGGGCACCTTGATACCGTTTTCTACATAGCAAGTAAAATAGTAAAATTACGTTTCAAACGTCGTCGTGTCATCAGTTCCCAGATGTAACACGGCATCATAAAAGCTCTTTGAAAAATCACTCCGCAGGAGCCGGTGCTGCGCCCAAAGGACTCCACCGAGGCTCCGCGGAGTCCGCTCCTTTCGCGTTTCTCCCAACGATAAGACCCTCTGGGCTGTGGGACCAGGGACAACTGTGCTATTTTCTGCTGCTCTTGTGTTCCAATGATGTGGTTTTTCCTACCCATATCGATCTCGGTCGACTTTTCGCCTCCCCTGGTCTCCTTGGTTGAAAAAAATGTAGAAGGTGGCCAGTTAATATTAGTTCACTGACTGGCTGAGTAAATGAATAAATGAGCAAATAAATCGTCCTCAAAACTGTCTCCTGTCTGCATTTCTCTGTCTTACTCTATATCTTGTATAATAATCTTTAATCTCATATATAACAATATATTGGGTTTCTTATAGTCACCACATTTATTTTTAATACATTCTGACAATCTCTGATTTTTAATTGATGTGTTTAGATTATGTACACTTAATGTTATTATTGATACATTTGCATATAGATTTACTAATTAATAACTTATTAATGGTTTGTTTCCTTTGCTTTTTATTCTCTGCTCCTCTTCCTATCTTCCCGGGCTTATTTCAACATTGTTATTAGGTGGTCTACGGATTACCATATACATACTTAACATTTCACAGTATACTTAGAAGCAATACATTATTGTTCAAGTTGAATATAAAAGCCTCCCCACTGTTTAGTTCCTTTACTATAACCCCCTTATGTTATGTATATAATAGATACAATGAGAACTCCATCAGAAAATGTTATGATTTTCGCTTTCAATCATCAAACATACTTTAAAGAACTCCAAAAAGGAAGAACAGTCTATCATATTTACCCAGGTATTTCCTATCTCTGCTATTGTTTCTCTATTCATAATATTCTAAGTTACTTTCTGATTTGTTGGGGGCTGGGATAAGCCTGAAACAGGCTGATTCCATCAGACCTGAAGGCTGTGCCTGAATGCTGCAGTCAGGAGCCATAGAACTCCCCCCTCCTGGACATACAGGTGGCACACCAATCAGTGCCTCGATCACGCGCCCGCCGTGCACCCCCCGGCCAATCGCAGGCTAGAGCACGCTTTGAAGCCACCTATCCACTGCACTTCCCTCACTGCCCTCCTCTGTATAACTCCCTCCATTTTGAAATAAATTTGCAGCTTGATCAGAATCCTTTGTCTTGCTGCCGTTCTTTCGCGCCTCCTGTCCTATCCCTTTTCATCCGTTACAGGTATATGGGCGGACCCCGTTGACTGCCTCGCGGGCCGAGGCACTGATTCATTTTCTTTGTCTCGCCAGTATACTAACTCTTTTCTTGTCCTTCTACTGCTAGCAAGGATGTTCTCAGTTTACCTTCAAATGAGAAAGTATTTCTTTCACCTCTATGTCTGAAGGATATTTTTTGCTATTCTTAGCATTCTGGGCTAACAGGCCTTTTCTGTGAGAATTTAATGAATGTCATGTCATTTTTGAAGGCCCTAATGTTTTCTGATGAGAAATCCAAGTGATTCAGATAGCAACTTTTCATTTTTTTCTTGCTGCTTTCAAGGATTTTTTCCCCTTTTGTTGTCAATAGTTTAATTGTGATATATGTCTGGGTGTGGGTTTATTTGTGTTTATCCTACCTGAGATTTGCTGATCTTCTTGAATCTTATTTATGCCTTTTTCCAAATTTGGAAACTTTTCAGCCATTGATAATTAGACACCCCCCCACCCCCCCCCCCCACCCCCGCCCCGGCCACTTTAAGGTCCTCTTTCTCTTTTCCAGTGCTGTGAAAATAAGACCTTTGTTATTTTCCTATTTGTCCCTGGGGCCTTTTCCCTCGTTTACAGTGTACTTTTCTCTCCATCATTTACATTAGGTAGTTACCAGGATTTTCTCTCCATATTCACCTACTTCTTTTGTCATCTCCTTCAGCTATTGAGACAATCTAGTGAGGTGTTATTGTTTATAATTTTGGTAATACATTCAGCGCTGAAGTTTTGATTTGGATTGATGTCTTCCCATTACTTGCTAAGACTTTCTAACATTCCATTCATTTCATAGAGTTCTTGCCCCTAATTCTAGGAGCATTTGATAATTATTGCTTGAAAGTATTTATCAGACGATTCTAACAGCTGGGTCATCTCAGTATCAGTGTCTGTTAAATTCTTTTTTTTTTTTGAGTGAATTAAGATTTTCTTTGTCCTTCATGTGCTGAATAATTTTGGATTACAACCTGACCATTTTTCTATTATAAGATTTTGTGTCTTGTTCAAACATTGTGAAGAATTTTCCAGTTTTGTTTTTGCCGGCCCTTAACAGCCTTGTGTTCAAGTTCCAAGTTCCAACCAACATTTTGTGTGGTGGTTTCAAAGTCCATTCCATGTTCAAAGCCTGTTTGAATGCATAGGATCTGGAGGTCTCTGGAGTGTGTGTAACCCAGTGGCCAGTGTAGACCTGGGCGGGAGGCAGCACTTGCTCCATTTCTCAGTCTGTCGTTTAGGGTCTGAGGCCCTTATTCACAGCTGGCAGGGCATCTAGGAGCTTTCAATAACTTCACATGCTGCTTCCCCGCTGTCTGTCTCCGGCCACCTGGGAGAAGGCGGTGGGCGATTTCTCCTGGATTCTGGAAGGAAAAGGGCAGCACCTGTTTCCATTCCGTCTCAAACCAAGGATGTCTTGTGTGTTGGACGGGTATGATGACCACTGCACCACAAAACCCAGTCCGCATCTTATACCTGAATATGTTCTCTGTTCTTGCTAAGGTGTGTCATACAGAGGTTACATATCCACACTGCATGGGAGAACAGCAAACTACAAATACTACAGGCAAGAGCCATATGGAGTAAGAGGCAGGATCACATCAGAATGAGGGATAACTCAGGAACGTTTCATGTACAGAAGAGGAGTGGACACAGGGGGAAAGGAGCAGGCATGGATGTAGCGATTCCTGTGTTGACAAATATCCCTGTTCAGTTGGAGTGGGGGGGTGTGAGTGTGCACATGTATGTGTAATAACATGGAGGAGGATAGTGATTGATAAGCCTGGACAACACGTGCAGATATACTGGGCAGAGCGTTGTAGGGGCTGAAGAACCTTTGGTAACACTCCAGGCAGATGGCTTATGTAATCACAGTAACATTTTAGGAAAACCTTTACATTCTGAGTGTCAAAGAGATTGGAAAAGGGGAAACTAGGATTGGAGAGAAAGGAAAAGGAGTTATAAAGGTATTAATGGGTTCAGGTTTATCCTGTTAGCTCCTGAGATGAGCTGTAGCATCAGCCTTTCCGCATCTGCAGTGCCCAGTACACTGCATTGGAATACATCCTCCTATCCCCTAGAGTGGATGAAGAAGTAGGCGAATGAGAAGAAAGGTTCTGGAGAAGCTGTGCAGGAAGGACCCACAGTGTTGGTGAAGACGCCGGTATAGAGCACTGAGAGGGAAGGAAGAATCAATGGCACTTAGAAGCCTTGAATGGAGGTGCAGACACAGAAGAGATTTTTGAATGAATGTCTGATTAATGGAAGAACAAATTCACTCATTTATAAATATTTGTTATTTTAAAAAGAAGAAAGGCTAATAAGGAGAAAACACAGATGGTGAGACTGTACAATAGGTTAAAGGGAAAGCTCACATTTTTAATTACCAAAAAAAAATCATTTTTGCGTATCTGGGTTTGCTTCTTACAGCTACGTCACCTGAGAAAAAAGACTCAGGTCCTCTGCGCTTTTGTTTCATCTGTTTTCTACTGAGAGCTGAGACCTAGTTTATCTCTGTGTTGTGATGCGTGGTGCAGCACACGTGTGGTTCCCTCAGTCTGGATGGAGTGTAACCAAAACACGTGCCCTCTCTGAGGCTCGAACTCAGGACCTTCAGATTATGAGACTGACGCGCTGCCTACTGCGCTAAGAGGGCTGGCGACTCCAATGAAGCACATTCCAAGTGAAACAGCAAATACTGCTCTCCGAGAGCACTTTTATGTCATTGTCAGTTTCCGGCTTTTAAAAAGCGCAATGGATCCTACTGGAAATGACTCCGTTTGAGCCAGTGTAGTTCCCTTTCGTTTTCCTCTGGCAGCGTTAGGACTTTTCTTTTCTTTAACCTTTAACAGTTTGTAATATGCCTGAATGTGGCTTTCTTTGGGTGTGCCCTGCTTAAGATTTGCTGAGCTCCTTGAATCTGGGTTACGCGTTTTTCATTTCCCAGGACGGTGTCCAATTCAGGGCCAAGTTGCATGGTGAAAAATAGCAGCTTACTGTACTTGACCCTTGCGGGATCAGAGCTCCTCCGGGAAAACAGGAAGGGTCCCCTGTCGGCCATGCGCTCAGGCCAAAACTCGAAAAACGGCCCAAGGACTGCAGCGCTGAGAACGTTCAGTATTTTTTCAATGGGGCAGAAGATTGGAGGGTGCCGCCTAGAGACCCGAGGCCGCAGCGGCAAAGCTGGAGAATGTGGGCATCGATCCCACTACCTCTCGCATGCTAAGCGAGCGCGCTACCATTTGAGCTAATTCCCCGGCTGTTGTGCGGTGTTCTCTCTTACTTTTTTTCTTTTATAGCAGATGTGCAGGTCTGCCTTATGCTCCTTCGGGTAGCTCAGGACACAAGGGCTACTGGAACCAAGAGCGCATGCTCCCCAGGACGGCGGGATCTGAGCGCAGTCACCCCCTCTGCCGGGGAAGGAGGACCCGTGGGGAGAAAGCCTCCGAGGGTCCCCTGGCGCCGTCAGCACTTCACTTTTCACGTTTTCTGGGGCGAGACATCACGTCCCAACTGGACAGACCCGCCCAAAACAGCTAAGGCGGCACAGCTCTCGCAAGGTGATACATATCCCTTAAAAAAAAATTAAAAAGTCATCTTGCTCCTTGCAGATGGGTCTGCCTGGAAAGAGGCTGTGGGGCAGCTTCTGGTAGGTTCTGGAGGTACAAACACAAACAAACAAACAAACAAACAAACAAACAACTGTGACCTACCAGCTGTTTCCACTTGGTTTTGAAACAGGACCTCGCATGCGTGAGGCCAGTGGAAAAGCCTCCACACTACAGGACCCTCAAACTTGAGTCCTTTTTTGCTTATATCTAACATATGCATTGAGTCCTACGAGGTGTAACATGTAGAACTCACACAGCCACACCACATGAAAGTCAGCAAAACCCACAAAAGTGTTCCAGACAAAAATCATTGGGATTAAGATATCAAGATCACGTTAGAGTAAAGGAATAAGCATGGGTCTTGACGGAGCAGGTTAGGAGGGACGCACGCAGGGTGGGGGTTCAGTTGTGGATGGAGGAATCCCTCCATGAGGAAACGTACCTGTTTCACTGAATTGTGGGGCCTGAGAGTGCATCTACACCCGCCATAAAATACACGTGAAGGGAAGTAGTGATAGAAAGGCTTGACCCTTGGGGATACGACCAGAAACACATTCTAGACACATAAAACTCATGAAAACATTCTAGGCAGACAACTTATAGAATCAATTTTATATTTTACAAAAAAGTCTTTAGTTTTGAATGCCAAACGACCTTGGAAATGGTAACTGAATTTGGAGAGAAAGGAAAATGAGTTATGAAGTGACTATTCACATTTATCCTGCCAGCCCCTGAAGCAAACAGCATGGTCTTTCTCCAGCTCCTGCCTCCCCTACACTGTCTGGCACAGAATATCTCCTGTAAACATTGCTGAGTGAATGAAGGGACAGGTGACAGAAGAGAAAGGTTCTATCTAGACAGGCCGTGAAGAGAGAATCCACAGTGTTTGTCAAAGTATTGTGTGTGCCGATTCGAGAGAGAAATCTTAAATAGCAGCAGGCATACACACCAGCAGAATAGAACAGAGACCAGAAATAGACCTCAGCATATTATTTTCTTCAGCATTTAAAAAATATTTTTCTATTTCTTTCTAGTTGTCTGTGGTTTCTGCTAGGAAATCCCAAAACATACAAACTGAAGTTTCCCTTCCTTTTTCCTCTAGAAGCTTTCAGGATTTCTTTTCTCCTTTCCTTTTTTCTTCTCTCTGTCTCCTCTCTCTCTCAATTTCAGATGTTTGATTGTAATATGCCTGGATGTGGCTTTCTTTGGGTTTCTCCTGCTTAATGTTTGCAGAGCTTCTTGAACCTAGTTGTATGTAGTTCACTTGCCAGCACAGTGTCGAATTTAGGGCCAAGTTACATGGAGAAAAATAGTAATTTAGTATACAGCACACTTGCGGGATCAGAGCTCCTGTGGGGAAACAGAAAACGAATTATAAATTGGTAGATCTGTATATACCGGCTTAGGGTCTTGTGTTGGCCATGACCACAGGTCAAAGCCCTAAAAACCGCCCAATGGGGCAGCAAAACTGGAGAATGTGGGCATCGATCCCACTACCTCTCACATGCTAAGCGAGCGCTCTACCACTTGAGCTAATTCCCCGGCCGCCACAAAGCATTTTCTCTCGCATTTTTCTTCTATAGCAGATGCGCGGGTCCCCATTACTCACTCTGGTGGCCCAGGGCACAAGGGCACGGGACCCGGACCGAGAGCGCGCGCCCCACGGGGCGCCCGTCTCAGAGCGCGGCGGTCTCCCTAGACTCCGCTGGGGAAGGCGGGGAACCGAGTCACCGTGAGAAAGCTCTGGCGCCGCCAAACCGTCCTTGTGTCACTTGTGGACACAAGATCAGATCGCCCCGGTCACCGTGTGAGGGTCTCCTTGGTCGCGAGCTGCGTTTCCTCGCTCGTGGCGCTTTAAAGCCGACCGGTTCCGCGCGCATCTGCGTGCGCCGCGCCCGCCCTGCGGAGCTTCTCTCCCGCGCGCGTGGGTCTGCGTGCGGACTCGGACCGCTGAGCCGTGGAGCGCATCCCGCAGGACCCGCGGGGCCAGCATTCTCCAACGGAGACTGTTGCATGCAAAATGGCTGGCGTCGAAGATATTCTCGATCGATTTGTAGGTCTTTTCTAGCCTCGCCCATCTTTCCTCAGCCCTTCTCAGGTGTGTGGTGATGGAGCAAGAGTTACAGTGCAGGTTTTGTGAGGACCTCCTCACGGTAAAAGAGCTCCAGAAGGATTTTCTGATGGGCGCGAATTACAAGACACCACCCCAGACCGTCTCCCCAGAAGAGACAACAGAAAGGCGACCTTGAGCCAGCCAGGAGTTGAGCCTGGCACCTGCTGCTACGTAGTCAGGGGTGCTGTCCACTGTGCCACTCACCCTTTCCTCTGTACTGTGCTGCCAAATTACTGATAAGTAAGTAGCCTTTATGAGGTGCTTGAATCTTCGTACCATCGAATTTCTAGATGTGGCTGACCTACACTTGGCCTTCGGTTTTGCCTCCTCTCCAGTTTTCCCGCTGAGAGAATGTAAGCATTCACAGTCTACCCTGAAGGCTCATTAGTTCCATATCTCGCCAGCCTCATGTCCTTGACCTCGTGGTGTGGGACCTAGAAGCTGCAAGTGATGAAGCTTGTAGGATTCACTGTAGAAGAACAGAAGGAACCTGGCCATCAGGGGCTGACATGACAAATGGAATAAGGGAGACACCAACTTAATCCGGGTGTTCTTCTCCCCCAGTTTGCATTTGTGCTGCGTTCGTTCCTGTACTTCTAGGGTGCAGGGACACCCCTCAGTGTGGCAGTTAGCACACTGTGTTGTAGGCAGCTGTGTGCTCAGCGGTCTTCCCCACTCAATTGCATATTCCTCGGGGGCAGCACCCTCGGTATCTACACTCACTAATTTTACATTAAAAGTCTGCGCGTGTGAATGACAAGCTGCCTTGGAAACATGCCTGTGGGCACCAGGAACGACATGTGACCGGTACAGGGAGGTCCCAGGTCTGCAGTTCCGTCCGCCACACAGTCGCATGGAGGAGCAGTGGAGTGAGCGGTGGTATTCTCATATCTGAACACAGCTGTGAGGCTCACAGTGGCTGTTTATGGGCTCAGCGGCTGTGGCTGGGCCTGTGTCCTCAAGTCCCCAGCCTGTGACATCAAACAGCAAGGACTGGACTGGGCTGGAGGCAGGACCTCAGGAGGCCTCTTAAGTGAGGAGCATACTCTGTCTGCTGACACCAGAGAAAAGCCTCAGTGAAACAAAGGCACACCAAACCCCTGTTCTTCAGGAGGATTTAGAACACAATGACACCACACTCGTAAGACCTCCAGCCAAAGCTCCCTCTGCAGGAACAGGACGCTTTCAGCGATAGCTCCACAACAGCTGCAAGAACATGCAACTGGCTTAAAGTGGCTTAGTTATCACACCAAGCAAGTGCAGGGTGTGGGGAGTCCAATGTCTGGATAATGCAGTGGCTCCATGATGTCACCAAGATCCAGATTTTATTTTTAATCTTTGCATTCAGTCATTCTCAACATACGGATTTCATACTCCAGCTGGTTCCTCTGTGGAACCTCAAACTCTCATAGTCTACAGATAAAGTCCGGAAGAAAAACAAATAGGCCTTTTCTTGTATCCCTTGTTGAACATAACTTCTGCTACATGCTCCCCTCACAATGGCTAGATCTGTATCACACACTCTCATCAAATCCAGTTACTACCAGGAGTGGGACCCAGTTGATGAGATGCATCGCCACTCTGCTCCTGGGGCTGAGGAGGAGGTCCAGCCCCTCCAAAGCCAGGGCAGCACACAGAAGGTTGTGAACCACATCATCTTCCTGCTGGAATGGAGAAGTGGGAGCCGTGGTGTCAGTGGCTGGTGGCGTCGTGGGCAGGCATTGTTAGCTGCAACACCTGGCTCCATCCCCATATTCAAAATAAAGTGAAATAAGTATTTTTAAGCATTTTTGAAAGGCAAGAACTCTCCCTGTTCCTTGCATTAACCTGCATTAGGCCGTAGTCAGATTTCCAGATCTAACCATCCTAGAACTCATTTGACCTATTGCTTGCATTCAGTACATGATATTAATTGTGCATGATTATGTGTTGACCTATAAGTCAGAATTGTAGGAGTTTGGCTATGAATGATGCCATACATCACAGATCTTTATGACCACATAGTGAGATGACACTCCAGCCTCTGACTCCGGAGTTGGGGGCTGACATGTGCACCACAGTGCGGACCTGAAGCTCCACCCAAAACAGCTGCCTCCGTGCACCTCTCCAGGACAGGGCAGGAGTCCTGTTCTTACTCTGGAAAGCAGTAATGTACACTACCTCAATTTGTCTGTGAAATATACAACTCTCATTGGTTCCCAGGCTTACTTTTGCAGCTTTTTAAATAACCATTGATTTTTAATTTATTTCATCATCATAATCTGTTCATCTCCAGCATAACCATTGTTAACGCTTTCTGTCTTAACTTCTACCCTCCATTTTTGCCATTGATCACAGAGCAGAAACCTGATATGGAAGGGAGGTGCAGGCTGCGAGACACCCAGGTGGAAGTCTCGACTCTACCCCTTATTGGACGCGTGAATTTGGACGAATCAATTTTGAGTCACTCTGTCCCCTTATCTGGTAGACAGGGATGATACTCACTTTGCAGGTCTGTTGTGAGATTAAAGGACATAATGCAGGCAGAGTCCTGGCACATATTTAGGCTGCTGGTAAAGTGTGGCCACTGTCGGCAGAATGTCCAGCTCCTTCCCAATCCCCCAAGGCTTTGCCTCAGTAACTCAGAGTACTTGTTAGATATCCATTTACAAGCAAAACGTGGAACCCTAAAAACTCAAAGGGAAATAAGGGCACAGGATTCAGGAGGGGCAGGACGTGCAGCACCACAGGTGCCGGCAGGACTGAGGAGGGCACTGCCAGGAGGGAGAGGCGGGCACACGGGCGTGGAGGGGCTGCAGCGGCTCACTGCCGGGCTCCGATGTGCTGGCGAAACTGTGTGTTTCTAGATCTGGTGGCTCCTCTCTTATCCTTCCAATTCTATACATACATCTAATGCTTTTTTCACATGTATGGCATGAATCACAATAAAAAATATTAAAACATTTGGAAAGGTAGGTGGTGTCAACTTGTAAAGAACTTTATTTATCAAGACAAGGAATTAATCCTGAAGAAAAGAACAGGGCAAGTGGATTTTTAAGGGGAGCGTTCTCAGCTCTGCGTCCCAAGCAGCTGGGGTTGGCATGATGGCGGAGGCAGGCTGCCGTGGAGAGGAGCCACACTGAGAAGCCCCCTAGTCTGGCAGCGGTGACAAGGGCCTGGCTGGCCCGTGGGTGTGAGGAGGGCTCCCACAGGGGAGCAGAGGTCTGCCTGACATGGAAGGGACAGGCTTTGATGGCTCTTGAGGGTGATGAGGAGGGGAATTTAGAATAGTGCTTGCATTTCTGGAGCAGGAAATTCCACTCACCTTCACTGAACAGTAAAGGAGCAGTATCCTGAGGAAGGAGCTCTGGGTCAGCACCCCCCGACCAGTATCTTGTGTAGCCCCCAGTCTATCAAAGTTGTCCTGTGAGTCCACGGACAACCCCTGTGCTTGTCCAGTAGGGTCACCTTTGTTATAGTTTAAGGTAGTTTGGATGAGGGGTTGACACCTGATACGACAGGGAAAAGATTCCATTCATAAAGTTCAGAGGGCAGAGAATTTGCATCAAAACTCAGCCTCCACAGACAGAGAAAGAGCTTTGTTACTGTTAGAAAATGACTTCCAGGTTACAAGATACATGTGAGAGGGTGGGGCGGGCCTTGGTCATCATGTTCAAGGTGAGGAGATTTGCATTCCGAATTCCCAAGACTCAAAACAGACTCATTGCTCCCCACCCCCAACTACTTCTCTCTTGTGAAAACCCAAGTTCCTGGAACCCTTATCCTCATGTGAACAATGGTAAGGAACAGGCCAACCCTTCCCAGTCTTACACGGTAAGTAAACAAGAGAGCATGTGTAGCTGTGAAGTCTTGAGTTTACAGGCTGGACATGCTTCCTGCTGTTAGCCTCCTCTCCACTGAGGTTCGGCTAGCTGTCGCCCCCTGGCTTCCCCTCTGCGACTGTCACTGGGCTCCCATTGGCCCCGGCTGTTTGGCCAGGTTTCACCTGGATGGGCTGCGGCAGCACACACTGAAGCCAACAGTGGTGGGAGCTGAAGAAGCAGAGAATTCCTGAGGACAAAATGATGATGCTGAAGATAAAACTGACTCAACACTTGATGTTTGGTAAGAAATTCATGGTTTTTAAACAGGCTGAGCACATGAGTGTGGAGTCACCCTTTTTCTCTGCCCCACCCACCCTTTTCCCTACGACAGACTGTTCTACAAATTCTCAGACGTGCTTCTTACTGAATGTGCAGGAGAAATGCATTCTACTTTCTTATGAAGGCAAAATTCTAACACAGAGCAGGAGGAGCTGTGACAAGCCAGTGAGGTGTCTTTGTGCCAAACCCATCCCCAGAAACGAACAGTGCTCCATGGAGATGGTTGAAACCCATGGGTGTGATTGTTCTGGATTCAGGACCTCCCCCAAGAACTCAGCCAGCCCCCAGAACACTCACCAGATAAGAAAAACAGTGCGATGCTGAATGAAAGGATGAAGGACGGGTAGAGAAAGGTGATTTTCGCTTCCTTGAATACGTCAGTGACTTTCAAAATATGCAGAGAGTGCAGCAGCAGCGCAAGGAACACGCAGACACCTGCCACTCGGGGAAAAAGTAGGCGGGCAAAGGCCAGTCTGGTTAGTTTAGTGTACGGCCTCTGGGCTAATTCCCAAGAACTTGAGTTGTCATTTCGGTTCTTCTACTCTGTTTCTTTCTCTTGTCATTGCTTTATCATTCACCGTAGCAGTGCTTGAACAGTTTGTAAGGAGAAACTGTGTCCAATGGAATGTCACCCTAGCCCAGAACCAGGACAATGGAGGGAAACCTCTTCCTCCCATCGCTTACCTATGATGAAGAAGGTGACCGTGAAGACAAAGTACTGTTTCCAGGTATCAGGAAGGGAATGAGGGAAGGCCAGGAGTATGATGTTCAGGAAGAAGGAGAGAACAAGGGCGCTGATCATGAAAATTCGACCAAATATGAAGCAGTCTGAATTGGGGAGGGAGAGGGGAGAAAGGCCAGCAGCTCCCTCTAGGGCCCCTCCTTCCCAGGTCTGAGTCCACAGAATACTAAGGAAGCAGTGTGGAGGCTGCATGGAAGGAACCAGTGGTGGGTCACCAATGGGCCTAGGACAGCAATTCTGGTGGGACTGGTAACCCTGGAGCAGCCTGATCTCCTGGCTCATCCTGAAATGAGCCAGTGTTACTGAGGGGAGTATAACTCCTTGGTCCATGCGAGCTGGGGCAGAAAAGGAGGCCAGCAATTCTCGGAAGGGGCCGGGTTGGAGCAGGGCCCTCCCTTTCCAGGCCAGAACTTACTTGATTTGGATAGAGGAACCCAACACGTGACCTCGCCACTGCAGATTGCGAAGAGAGCACTGAAGAGGGCTTGGGAAGGGCCCGGGATTTCTATCTTCACCCAGGTGGGCAGGCTGAAGGCCCACCACAAAAGAGCAGAACCCGTGAAGGCGCAGGTGAGGATGACAATGCGATATGGTCTAGTTATCCCACATTTCATACAAAAGGGTGCTGACTAGAAAAAAGGGGACATGGTAAATGTGTTACTTTCCCCCTCTTCCTTTGGGACTTCTCCCCATTCTTAGACACCCACCCACATAAGCCCAGTCCTCTTGTCTTTTCTCATACTCAGCTCGCAGGCTCTCCCTCCTCATCCTCTAACCAAATACCCTTCAGTCCACAGGCTGACCTGGGTCCCTTACCCCCCAGGATGGAGACCTTTCTCTTTGGTCTTTGCATCTTGTCTGAAACACTACTCACACACAATCATCCATGGCCTACATGGTTCCTACGCTTTCCCCCTTGTCCTGTCCCACCACCTAGATTAGACGCCCCTAGGAGACAAGAGCCCCGACTCCTTCATCTCCTGCCGCATTTAGCACAGTCTTTACACGTGGGAGGAGCTCAGTGAATACCTGTTAACAGAAAGGCGGAAAATCATAGCATATTCCAAGTACATTCCTTGGTGAAGTCAAGAGAAGTAAAATTTTGGACATGCTTGCAGCCTCCGCACACCTCCTCCTCATCCTTCCCCTCAAACCCCTCCTCCTACTGTTCTTGATCCCAGCTAACCTTGTGTCTTATTTCTTTTTTGATCCTATCTGTTTCAGCATCCATCTTTTGATCCCCTGTTTTCTGTAGCGCCTTCTTACATGGAGGCCCATCCTGGCCTTCTCTTCAACAGTAGAATGTTGTGGTTCCTTCCTGTTCCATTGGCAGGAACATTTAGTGACATCATAAGTATGTGAACTCTGCCTCCCAACAAAAATGTGAGATCCCACCCTGTTGCCCGTTTTTAAAAACGTGTCATGTCCCAGCCCCTTCACCCAGCAATGCCTTTGTTTTCCCTGGCACATGTGTGCTTCAAAAGTTGTGGCTTGTGTCCTTAGCTCTAACTTCTAACACCAAACGCGCAGAAGTGCTGTACTCCTGAACGAGACCGAAGGACACTTGACAGAGAACACAGGATAACCACAGAACTGGGAAGACCAGTTGTGTTAAGGGTACAGTGGGGCATACCACAGCCTTCACATCCTTGGCCAGAATGATGTTAAGTCATGTAATGCCTTTTTACCCCAATCTTGCATATTGGTTGGCCGATGGTGAATGCTCTGCATATTTGTTGATGAAGGAATTAATGAATAAGTGCATAAATATAATGAGAAAGCCCTGGCTGGTGTGATTCAGTGGACTGAGTGCTGGCCTGCTACCCTAACGGTTGACAGTTCGATTCCCAGTCAAGGTACATGCCTGGCTTGTGGACCAGATCCCCAGCAGAGGACCTGTGAAAGGCAACCAATTGATGTATGTCTCACACATCAATGATTCTCTCCCTCTCGTTCTCCTTCCCTTCCTTTCTAAAAATGGATTTTTAAAAAATGAGACAAAAAAAGCAGCAGGTTGCTAAGAACTCTATTTAGAAGTTTCTGCTCTGGCTGGCGTAGCTCAGTGGATAGAGCACAACCTGCAAGCCAAAGTGTTGCAGGTTCGATTCCCAGCCAGGGTACATGCCTGGGTTGCAGGCCATAACCCTCAGCAGCCGCACATTGATGTTTCTCTATCTCCCTCCCTTCCCTAAAAATAAATAAATAAAATCTTTAAAAAAAGAAGTTTCTTAAATGTAAACTGGGAATATTGAACTTTGTGTATTCTACTCACTAATGTATTCTGACCACCTACAATATTGTCTGACATAATGCAGGTGTTACATAAATATTTGTGGAATGAATGATCCAGAAACAAAAGGCTCATCCTTGGAACAAAGTGCTGGCCTATCTCACACTTTCCTTCAACTGACCATTTGTGTTGGGTATATACTATTTCCAGGATTGACTGGGGTGTTGGAGTGGGCAACAGTAATGCATTGCCAGCGTTACGTGTTTATGTGTTGATTGGTTGTACTGTTGAAAGTGGCTACCATGGTGATGCCATTGGCCAGAGAGAGAAGAAATATTTATGGCAGGAAATCAGAGGTAACTCAACGAGGGAAAGATTGCTTTTAAAAAAAGATTTTATTTATTTTTAGATACAGAGGAAAGGAAGGGATAAAGAGAGGGAGAGAAATGTCTGATTAATGAGAGAAACACCAACCGGTTGCCACTTGCACACACCTCAACCAGGGACTGAACCCATAACCCAGGCATGTGCCCTGATGGGGAATCAAACCAGCAATCTTTCACTTTGTGGTACCATGCCCAACCAACTAAGCCACAACAGTCAGGGCTAAAGATTACTTTTTACAATCGTGTGCACATGGAAACCCAGCCAGGAAACTTAGGAAGAGTAGAAATTTCAAGGCAATATGTTTAAGGCTCAAGGTTGGTGGGAGCCCCATATTTTCTCCTGAGCTTTGAACCGGAAAACAAAGTAGATGGGCAAATAGATTTCTGCGGAGGTCAAAAAAGGAACAAAGGGAAACTATAAATGCATTTACAAGCGAATTCTTCACTGTGAACATTGGTCACTCTCAATCCACACATTAAAAATGTAATTAGTTATTCCACATTCACTTTAAGGCACATGCCCCCTTAAACTGAGAAAACTGTTCTTTGTATAAATGGACGTAGAGCCCTGCCTGGGTGGCTCAATTGGTTGGAGCCTCATCCAGTACCTAAAGAGGATGAGGGTTCGAATCCAGGTACAGAACACGTAACTTCAATCGCCAGTCGAGGTGCGCACAGGGATGTTTTTCTCTCTCTATCATGTAACTATTATCTGAAAAAAAGGAATCACGCACTTGTAACGATTAAGTCAGAATCATCAAGGGTGGTTCGAGGTGTGTCTTTTCAAAAACTTGCTATTATTCTTAAAAAGCTCCCAGGTTATTCTAATGCTCAGGTAGGAATGAGAAACACTGGACTCGAAGGCGCCTGCCGCCCGTTGGATTCGGGTGTCTCAAACACAACTTCCAGGGCTGGCGGGAAGGAACAAGAATGAGATTGAAACCAGCAACAGAGAGGGTGCGAGGGAAAGGGCTGGCCGGCCCTTGAATGCCTGTGAGTCCGGACGGCGGCCAGCCCGCAGAAGGGGCGCCCTGCCCAGAACAGCATTTCCTGCCCCCGCCCACCTCCCCCCTCCGGCTGCAGGTAGAGGAGGGGCTGACCCTCGCCCGAGTCCCGAGAACAGACACGCGACCTTGTCCCTCTTCCCGGCCCTCAGGGAATTCGGCGCCTCCTGCCGTTGCGGAAAGGACTGCGGAGGTCCCGTCCATTCTACCCTTTATTCTCTTTGTCGCTCAGTCTCCAGCAGTACTTTGTCGCGGGTCCAGGGTCACACTTCGCAACCAGAACCCCTGACAGCGCAGACACTTCAGCTTCCGGGGGCGGGGGGCGGAGTGCAGCCAGCAGTCCGGCCGGCTGGTGCGCGAGTGAGTCGCCCACTTCCGATCCCCCCGGCGCTGGAGCCCGTGACGACAGCGTTCCGGGGTCGCGCAGGCCCAGGAGGCTGGCCCGCCGCTCCGCCCCAAGGGGGTCTTCCGGTCGCCCTGGAAGTGCCCACCCTTTCCCGTGCGCACAGCGTCCACTGTACGTGCAGGAGGAGTGGCCGGTGGGGTCCGCGGCTGGACCCAGCCCGCCTTCAGGCGGGAGACGCAGCCCCGGGGCTCCGGGATGGCCGGGACACTGGCACCAATGTCACCCGCGCCGACGCCGGACTTTCCTGCGTGGGCCCAGTAATGAGTGACCGGAAGAGGAGGCGAGCGCTCCAGTGGTGCAATCGGTCTGTGCGCGCTATACGGCAGTAAGTGTGCGAATAATGTCGAGATCAGGAGTTCGAGTCTCACCCGCAGCATCTTTTTCCAACCGGCGAGCGCATCCCGTCCCCCGGTGCTTTCCTGTGTACTCAGAGTTTCTGAAGAATTGTTCTACTTCCTCTTTAAATGTGTATTTCATTAGTAGGACTACCTGGGCTGAGCTAATTTTTCTTTTTGAAAAATTAATTACCGACTTTAAAAAAATTATTATATGTATTTTTTTCTTGTGTTCATTTCCATAATTTACATCTTCTGGGAAATTTTTCATCTAAGTTGTCTAATTTGTTAGCATGACGTCCATAGTATTCCTCTATGATGTTTTCAATTTCTGCAAGATCAGCAATGATTTTCTGTTTCCTTCCTGATTTTTCATCATCTCTTTTTTCTTGTTCAGTCTAGCTAAAGTTTTGTTCATGTTCCTGGCTTTTCAAAAGACCTATCTCTTCATTTCATTGGTTTTCTTTATTGTTTCTCTGTTTTCCATTTCATTGATTCTACTTTAATCTTTATTCCTTTCTTGTACTGGGTTTTGGTTTAGTTCGCTTATCTTTTTCTAGTTTTTAAGATAAAAGTTTAGGTTATTCGTTTGAGGTCTTTCTTCTCTAATATAGGTGTTTAAAGATATAAGTTTCCGTGTAAGTACTGCTCTAATGAAATGCCATAGTTTTGATGTATTATGGGGATTTTTTACTCAGTTAAAAATACCTTTAAAAGAAAAAACCAAAATATTTATTTAAATTTTTCTTCAAATTTCTTTTATATGAGTACCCATGTATTGCTAATTCTTTCAATTTCCTTCATTGTTGACTTCTAATTTGATTTTATTATCAGATTATGATCATATTTTTGTATTTTAATCTCCTTATTTTTATCAAGACTTTTACATAATATATAGTCTATCCTAGAGAACAATACATGTATTCTTGAAAAGAATTTGTATTCTGCTGTTACATCTTTTCCACTGGGATGGGTGGAATGTTCTATAGATGTCAGGTCAAGTTGGTTGATGTTGTTCAAGTCTTCTTTATATTTGCTGGTTTTCTATCTCATTGCTGTATTATTTATTGACAGTGGTGTACTGAAGTCTCTACTTATTACTGTTGAATTGCCTATTTCTTCTTTTAATCTCTAAATGTTTGCTTTGTATATTTTTCAGACCCTGTGGTTAGCTGCATATATTATAATTGTTAGATTTTCCTAATGAACTTTTCGTTCTTATAAAAATGCCCTTCTTAACCTTTAGTTGTGGGTTTGGTTTTTTGGGGGTCTTATAATCTATTTTGTCTGATACTCATAGCCATCCATGTTTCTAGTGGTTATTATGCCTTGAAAGGTGTATTTTTCCATTATTTTATTTTTACCATATTTGTGCCTTTGAATGTAAAGTGTATCTCTGGCAGGCACATGAAAAGATGCTCAAGGTTGCTAATCATCTGAGAAATTCAAAATAAAACTACAATGGAATATCACCTCACACTTGTCAGAATTACTATCATCAATAAATCAACAAACAAGTGTTGTCGAGGATGCGGAGAAAAGGAATCCCTTGTGCACTGTTGGTAGGAATGTAAATTGGTGCAGCCACTGTGGAAAAAGAATATGAGGTTCCTCAAAAAATTAAAACTGGAGCTGCCTTGTGACCCAGATATTCCACTTCTGAGTATACATTCAGAGAAGTTCCCAACACTAATTTAAAAGAATATATGTACCCCTATTTTTATTGCAGTGTTATTTATAATAGCCAAGCTATAGAACAACCCAAGTGCCTATCAATAGACGAGTGGGTAAAAAGTACCTATGTGATACATATGTGAATAAGGGAATATTACTCAGCCATAAAAAGAATGAAATCTTACCATTTGTGGCACCATGGATGGACCTGAAGGGTATTATGCTAAGTGAAATAAGTCAGATAAAGACAAATACCATCTGATTTTTCTTATATGTGGAATCTAAAGAGAAAAATAAAATAGAAACAGACTCATAGTACAGAGAACAAATGGATAATTGTCAAGAGAGGGGAGGAAGGTTGGGAAAAGGTGAAGAGATTAAGAACTACAAATTGGTAGTCACAAAATTACATCCCCTTTAGGGATGTAAAGTACACGTAGGGAATACAGTCAACAGTATTGTAATAACTCTATATTGTGCCCAGTGGATACTTGAAATATCAGGGCAATCACTATGCTGTACACCTGAAACTAATACAACATAATATTGAATATAAACTATAATTTTGAAATAATTTTTTTAAAAAGAAAACCTCTCCTCATTTTTAAAGTCATTTTCTTGGTGATTGAACAAACATGCAGTTTTTAAAAATGCCATCCATCAATCATGGAGTCTCATCTGGGTCGGTGAACTCTCTGCTTAATCTTGACTAGGTTATTTAATAAAACCACAATCAGGACATTTGAGAGGTGTATGGCAGGTTGTGAGTGGAAGGTGCTCACTGGCCAGTTCCTCACTCACTTTCTGCAGCAGGACGACCCTTACCCAGGTACTTGGCATTCTAGGACCAGAAGAGTGCTTCCACCTGTCTGCAGAGCCACTCACTGAGAACTTCCTGAGCACTGGCTCTGTGCGAGGAACAACATCCTCTCATCCTCAGAAAAATAACAGCAGCAGCTACTACTCACTCAAAAGTTGTTAGGTAACTCTTGAAAGGTCTGGCCTTTGCTCTAAAGGATTTACATGTATTAACTCACTTAATGATAATTAAATGTAATCATAATTGTAGTATTGCAATGTCTATTTTCATGTGAGGAGACTTCAAAGGGAGTTGTAGTCACAGATTTCAGGGATTTCTCAGCCAAAAGAGGGTGGAAAACTAACACGTGGAGGCCTTCATGTCGGGAGTGAGCACCTGCCTTCCCCCGAGACTCCACTAGAGGAATTGTTTGACTATGTCATGGATTTTATGTCTTCTTTTATGTCAGGGCTCATTTAAAGAAGATCCTGATTCCTCCATTTGAATGTGTCCAGAATCCAGATATAGAAGGGATTTGACCCTATAGTGGATGCTTAACTATTATAGTGGAATGATTAACTATCACGAAGCAATTAGAAGACTGGAGGGAAAGTACATTCTGCTCAGTTTCACAAAGAAGGAGATGCTTGAGCTAGGGTTGGGCAGATCCAAAGTCTTTCTCCCAGGATTGAGTGTTGCAGTTGTGAAAAGGGGGTGGCGTTAGGACCGCGGGGACAGGTTGCAGGTATAGGCAGTGGCTCTCATAGGGTTTCCTACAGCTGGGTTAAGTGCCGGTAACCATTCAGACAGAGTTCTCCGGAGCGGGCAGGAGACCGCGCCCTCTTCCTGTTCTCTATGAGGACTCGAGAGGCCGCATCACACTGGAAGTGGCTGCCGCTTTGCACTGGGGAGGGTCTGACACCTTCACCCCTAGGCTTGCAGGTATCTGGACGGAGACTAGGGGCTCTCATCCAGGAGCGGCATCACCTGGAACCTGATGGAGGACAAGTCAGACAGCTGAGGTTTGTGTTGAGGGGATGCTTCGGGCATCCGATGATTCGGGCAGGTGGACCGGCCTGAATGAGGACTTGATGTCCTAGGAAGGACTAGATACAACTGCGTGTAGACATCTAGTATGTGATAAAAGTAGTATTTCAGATCATTGAAGAAAGGGCTTTAACAAAGGTTTTGGAATCAATTACATAGTTATTTTGAAAAAGATAAAATGAGATCCATCCCTCACACCATACACAAGAATTAACGCGGTGCTATAGATATATCTTTGGGGGCTCCGCCCTCCCTGTTGCCTCCAGAAAACACACTCTTCAAGATTCACCTTAAACGTTACCTTCTTGTTCCAGGCATTTATGACTCAGCCTGATTAATCAGAGTTAATCCCGACTCCTCTTCCGTCGGAAAATGGAAGGGAAGTTGGGCAACCCTCCCCCTGGGTACCGCCCAAGAAGCACCCAAGTATTCAGAACTCACGGTCCCTCGGACGCAGGCGACCCGGGACGCAAACCCACCAGGGAAGGATCCCTCCGTGCGCCCCCTGGAGCATCGAGAGGCTTTGCCCCGCGGACCCTGGCGTCAGGTTTCCAAACGGGTTTACTCACCGTGCGTCAGGAGTCGGGGTGCTCCGGGTCCCCGAGGCCGCGGAGGGGACTCGGAACCTCTGTTGCCCCCCAGGGGGAACCAGAACGCTGGGAAAGAGCGAAGGCCAGGCACAGGTGATTCCATTGCGTCCCGGCCGCTTCCCTTCTGGTTTTTGTCCATTATGTGGAGGAAAGGAAGCGGTCCCCACACACCTATGTCCCCGGACAGGTCCCAGCATCTCCGTCCGAGCAGCCTGTGGGTTCCCAGGAATGAATTCAAGAATGGCATGCTGGAAGGCCCAGGGCCATAGGGACGAGGTGGCCGAGTGGTTAAGGCGATGGACTGCTAATCCATTGTGCTCTGCACGCGTGGGTTCGAATCCCACCCTCGTCGAGCACGTGGGCTTTTGGTGTGTCAACCTCCATTGTCCCTTCCGAGTGTTTGCCCCAGAGAAGGCTAACCCCTCTCGGGTCACTACGATTTGTGCATTTTCCTGCTTCCTACCTCTGTGATGATTCCTGCATCTCCTTGGCCCCACACTCCCAGGCCCACTGTCCTTGTACAAAGGATAATACATCTCTGAAAGACCAGAAGTAACCCACTTATCCCCTCTTTTAAAGGGAAAAGCACTCTCCAGGAAGCACAGGTTTGTGGTAGCAGTCCTGCACCTTGTTTGCGCTCACCGTCTTGTCATCTTCCTTTCCTCCTTTATTCCGAATGCACAAAAGAACCTGGAAAACTGTCATTCCCTGGAGCATTTTCTCAGTATGTTGGAACCTTGCTTCCAGACATGTCTTCTGTTTAGCTGAAATAAACTTACAAAGTTTTCTACAGGTTTGGATATTCTTGCATCAACAAGACCGTGAATAGAAAAGAGAAACTGGAATTTTGGAAGGGAGTTTCCGATTATTGGAATAAAGGAAAAACAAGACTAGCCAAAGGTGAACTCAGTTGTACCCACACAGGAGACCACAAGGTCCTCCTGCGCAGCAAGTGCCCACATACCACTCCTGCGCGCTGGCCGTTCTAAGCATGGGGATTAGAAAGGGAGTTGCGTCCGCTCTTATGGAGAGAAGTGCTTAGGAGCCGGTGTTTTTCCCTCGTGGGAGGAATGGAAATCCAGAAAGCAGCACGGTAGGGGGTGGGGATTTGTAGCGTCCTGTCAGCCGCCACCCCCGGAGCCCACTAGGCAGCCATGTCTTCCCTAATGGAAGGGTCCTGAGTTCAAGATTTACAAAAGGCAGAAAAATCTCTTCTAGTGACACAGTATTTCAATGGCCTTATTTGGTATATATTAAAAAAATGTGTGTGCCTATACTCATTAATGAAAAACATTGAAAAAAAAAAAGAAATCTGAGTTTGAACAACACTGAAGGTTTTTGTTGGTGAGAGAAAACTGGGAGTTCAACCAGATGGAGCACTCAGTGGTGGGAATGGATGGCGATTTGTCTTTGATCTTTGGGATCATCCACCGAAGTAAATAAAATTCTTTGGAAGTCTCCCTCTTGGCAATAGTGGAGCCAAGGAATATTACTTCACTTATTTATTCAGGGATATTTTTTGAAGAAAAGGAGGAGGAGAAGGAATAGAAGATGAAAGAAAGGAGGAGAAAAGTCCAGGTGTCAGTGGACTCATTCTACTGGGGAGGGGGAGTACAGTTAAGCAAGTGACCCAGTAAAATATAGAGCATATTGTGAAGAAAAGGGACAGGGAATGGGAGGGCAACTTCATTATAAGATGGCAATCAGAGAAAACCTCACTGCCAAGGGGAGTGCCTGGGGTTAGGACCCAGATGCCCCACCTCATGGAGCATGGCGTGCCCATTCCAGGAAGGGGGCAGGAATTCGGCTCCCCACAGCTGTCCAGACCGGTTCAGCCCCCGGGGTCTCCTCAAAGAGCCCCCAGTAGGCCCTTCCTCTCACAGATGAGCACCACCTTTCAGGGGAGGTGCAGCCATTGTGGGGTCCCCGGTAGGAGCAGGTTACCCACCCGGGATCACTAGCTCGGGTGCACCTGCCAAGAACTCTCAGCTACTCTCCTCACTAATAGGAAACTGTTCCGAGCTGACTAATGAGAAAAGCGCGAGACAGAACTGTGAGAGGAACGCGTGGCCATTGGCTGTGAGTTAAGAGAGGTAACGGGGACCCACATGTGTATTTGTGTTCATATGAAGAAATCCCAGAGGGGACAAAACAAAAAAGGAATAAAAAAATTCCAGAGGGATGCACAGGAAACTAATGAAAGTGTTTACTTGTGATCGTTGGCGAAATTGTGCGGTTGAGAACTGTTGAGAACAAGATGGTTTATTGTATTCTTTATACGTGCGATTATTAAACCCTAGCAATAGACTGCCTAACAGAAACCCTAACCTAACACAAAGCCAAATTTTGGCTGTATTCCCACAAAGGGCCACCAGATGGCGATAGCGTCTCTCCTCCTGGCGAGGAGGGAGGGGTCTGTGGCTGGGATTTTCTCCAGGTGCAGATGGCCTCTCTCACTCCCGTAGTTTAGTCTCGGAATTTCTGCCAACACTTGATTCTTCTCAGTATCACCCTTTGTTAAACAAAAGAGAAAATAAATTAGTTAATTGGGCCGACCTTTTCATAAAACTTTTTTGGGGGCAGAGATTACGCACACAGAATAACCTATCTCCGAGTGCCCAGCACGCAAGCTTCAACAACCACCATTTCACTTATTGTTTCACTACCCTGCCTACTGTGGGCAGGACGGGGCGGGGGAGTGCAAAAAAATCACAAACATGTTATTTCAACCACGGCTACTTCTACTAATGTCCTAACATACACAGACCTAAACAAAATACAAGTTTTTCACACCTTAAAAAATTTAAAAATGATTTGTATCATGCAATATGTATAGTCCTTTAAAAAAATTCTCAAACGCCTCAGATATTTACAATAATGTTGTCTGAATTAGGATTCCATTAGATCTACCTTAGTTGCTATATCTTAAATATATTTTCGCAGTTTCTTTTTACTCATTGTAAATTAAGGTGGCGACATGAGATTACTCGAGGGTGGGAGAACGCAAGGCAGGAACTGGATTATAGGCTAGTTAAGATGATTTGAACAATAGTGGGGAGATTGCCTGAGGGAGTGGGGGTGCTGGGTGGAGGGGGACAAGGGATGTCAGGACAACTGTAACAGCATAAGCAGTGAAATACACTTTTTAAGAAAGATTATTTGTTCTCTTGAGGGTGGTTACCTTAGGAGGAGCCTGAAAAGAGACATTTCAAAGGTGTATTAAAGGTGTGTTTCTATATGCATAGAAACAATGGACAAGTATTAAGGCAAAAATTAGTTTACTAAAGGATTACAGGCCTGGGGCCTGACTACCCAACGTAATGTGACCAATTAGGAAATTATGTTCAGATCACCCAGTAAGGTAAATTTCTGTAGAACCTCTTTTTGCCCGCGGTTTTTCCCTAGAAGTTAAAATCATATCCTTTGACTAGCCAAATCTGCCATTTATTTTCTAGCTTTTCATTTCAAATGTTGCTTTTGATAACATAAATATATTCTTCTGGTCCTTCAGTACCCTTCCCTAACCAAAGGAACTTTAAAATAGAAAATGGATTTTTACTCCAGAGGACTCTGGGATAAATGCTCTCAAGCTTTTCTGCCCTCATTGGTCCCTAAGTATTCGTGTTTTGTCCTGCAATGTTCAACATACGAAAATATGGCAAAGGGAAAGCAGTATCCCTAATTAACTGACATTTCTGTCTGGCAATTATATCCTTCAATAACTTCTTCTCCAACATAAAAATTCAAGAGGAAATAAAACTACTGCCGAATGCGACACATTAAAAGGAAATGACAAGCAGGATCGACTGCCAGGCCGTGCTTATCAAGCTGCGAGCCGGTCCCTCCAGCACCCGCGGTTGGGGCTTTCCGGAGGGCGGCGCCCCTGTGGGCGCAGAGCGCAGGCGCGCGCGCCCGCCCGGGAGAATTCAAACTGACCGCGCACCTCGGCCCCGGCTGGGTCCAACCCTATCCCCGTTAGGTGACCCGGGCGTAGTTGAATTTGCTTAGAGTTGAATATTTTCCGTTCTTTCCTTAACCTTGAGAAAGGGTGTCAGAGCCCCGTTTAAATGTAACTTCCTAAATGGTAATGGAAAGCTAAAGGAGTTCCTACACAAAGGAGTTCTAGACATTTGAAAGGACCTTGCAACTGCTCTGTGGTTAGTTGATTTCGAGCTTACCTTCACCGAGCCGCTTCTCAAAGGATTGTTGCCCGACTTCGCACACTAAACGACTCCCGAGGCGCAGCATCAGAGGCCAGCTCGGCAGCAGCTCTCTCTGAGAACATAGGTGGCTCTGAAAAGAGCCTTTGGATTAAGAGGTACCTGCAGCAGGCACTACTTGGCGCTGGTGTACTTGGTGACGGCCTTGGTGCCCTCGGACACGGCGTGCTTGGCCAGCTCCCCGGGCAGCAGCAGGCGCACGGCCGTCTGGATCTCCCGCGACGTGATGGTCGAGCGCTTGTTGTAGTGCGCCAGGCGCGACGCCTCGCCCGCGATGCGCTCGAAGATGTCGTTCACGAACGAGTTCATGATGCCCATGGCCTTGGACGAGATGCCCGTGTCGGGGTGCACCTGCTTGAGCACCTTGTACACGTACACCGAGTAGCTCTCCTTGCGGCTGCGCTTGCGCTTCTTGCCGTCCTTCTTCTGGGCCTTGGTCACGGCCTTCTTGGAGCCCTTCTTCGGGGCGGGCGCGGACTTGGCCGGCTCGGGCATGGTCGCGAGAATCGCCAAAGTGAAGAACAAGCGTAAGGCTGCGAGTGTCCTCTCGGTGCCCAGCCTCTCAAGGAAGCCGTGAGCAAAGTCGCGTCTGACTGGCGGTAACTCCAGAAACGTCACATGAATATTGTCCAGTCAAAATAAGCGTATTTCAGAACGAGGACCTATTGGTTTAAATGAAAAGACTGTAACTTTTCGCCAATGACAGAGATTCACTTTCGAGCCCTGGAATGACTATAAATAGGGCATCTCCAGTTCTGTTAATTCACTCTAGTCAGAAGGCGGTTTTCTATTCAATATGTCTGGGCGCGGGAAGCAGGGCGGCAAGGCGCGCGCCAAGGCCAAGACGCGCTCGTCGCGGGCCGGGCTGCAGTTCCCCGTGGGCCGCGTGCACCGCCTGCTGCGCAAGGGCAACTACGCCGAGCGGGTCGGCGCCGGCGCGCCCGTGTACCTGGCGGCCGTGCTGGAGTACCTGACGGCCGAGATCCTGGAGCTGGCGGGCAACGCGGCGCGCGACAACAAGAAGACGCGCATCATCCCGCGCCACCTGCAGCTGGCCATCCGCAACGACGAGGAGCTCAACAAGCTGCTGGGCAAGGTGACCATCGCTCAGGGCGGCGTGCTGCCCAACATCCAGGCCGTGCTGCTGCCCAAGAAGACCGAGAGCCACCACAAGGCCAAGGGCAAGTGAAGTGGAGGGTTCGGATCTTTTTCAACTTCAACCAAAGGCTCTTTTCAGAGCCACCCACATTTCCACTAAAAGAGCTTGCTTGTATCGTGTTGTAGCCACTACTTAAAAGGGACTTACAGTACAGTTGTCATGTCAGTACATAAACATCCTTGAAAGGAGACACTAATTATACATTAGGAAGCTGAATACCTGTCATCATCACAGTAAAACGGACACTTACTGTGTCAAGTGAGTAATGTGATACTTCAGACCCTCGGGGTAAAATACCTCAGGATTAAAAGTGAAGTGCTCAAGTATTCCCTGGTACAGTTTAACATTTGTTTCAATTGGGTGAGAAAATGATAGATGAGGCATTGGTGAAACACATCTCATTGAAAGCAAAACATTGAAAAAGTTGTATGAAGAAATGATGTATTTATAATCTTGTATGGATTTATTAAATCTTTGCTTCTCATTCTAATATAAATTCTTACAGTAAAAAGTGCTGGCGACAATATATAACGATGACAGACACTGAAATGGCCCCTCAATTTTTTTAAAAAATAAGTTTTAGGTTGTGATCAGTACTCTGAGGAAAACGACATCAGGTCCAGGGGCTAGAAGAGCAGGGAGCTGGGGGTGTTTTCTTTTGTGTCACCGTTAAGGTAATTTACTGGAGCTCCCAGCGACACTTTACTGCAAACTGACAGTACTAAACAACAGAAACCCTTGCCCCTCGCAGTTCTGGAGCCCAGAAGTCCTGGATCACGATGCTACTGGGACTCGTTCATTCTACGGCTGGGGTGCCCAACCTTTTGGTGTCTCTGGGCCACACTGGAAGAAGAAGAGTTATCTTGGGTTACACATTAAATACACAAACACTAACGAAAACTGATAAGGAAAAAAAGGCTTAAAGTAAATTTATGATTTTGTGTTGGGCCACATTCATAGTCACCCTGGTCCACAAGCAGCCCATGGGCCGGGAGTTAGACACCCCTGTTCTAGATCCTCTAAGGGAGAAGAGGGGAGGTGACTCACAGCCGCGGTGGTTGCCTGAAGTCTCAGCGTTTCTTGGCCTCTGCAGCACACCTGCAACCTCCACCTCTGTCACAGCTCCTTGCCTGTGAGCCTGTCCTCTCCTCTTCTTACAGGATGACAGCTGTCTTCAGATTCAGGGCCCGTTCTAAATCCAAGATGTTTTCCTCTCGAGATCCTTAATAGTTACACCTGCAAAGACCCCATTTCTAAATAAGGTTGCATGTGAGGATCCAGGTAGACAGGAGTGGGGGGTAAGTGGGCACTCTTCAAACCATTACCAGGACTCTGGAAACAATTTGACTAGACTGTATTTGAGCAAAGATTTGAATAAAACCAGGTAGTAAATTAATTTGCTCTTTTGGGTGATGCTCTAAGCAAAGAAGATAATACAGACTCCCAAGATCGTCATGTATGCGGAATGTCTAGCAGTCTCCTGGGCTCAGAATGCAGGGGTGGGAAGTGAGTTCAGAGACAGATAAGGAGTCAGATAAGAAGGAACTTTAGGATCCTGTAAGGTTGTATATGTCATGCCGAGTTTTCCAGATCGTTCTAGATGTCCATTCTATGAGTTCTGAAGAGAGAAATGGCATAACCTGACTTAGGTTTCTTTGAAAATTCACTAAGGCAACCGCCTCTGTGGTGAATACAAACTGTAGAGGGATATAAATTATACACTCTAGTGATCTTTGAGAGATAAACGTGGCTTGATTTCATTGGTGGCAGTAGACAATGAGCAGGTATAGGATGTATTTTGCAATTGTAACTAATAAAGTTTACTGTAACATTTGATGTGGGCCGTGTAAAAGAGGAGAAAACCCCTGGCTGGCGTAGCTCAGTGGATTGAGCACGGGCTGGGAACCAAAGTGTCGCAGGTTCGATTCCCAGCCAGGGTACATTCCTGGGTTGCAGGCCATAACCCCCAGCAACCACACATTGATGTTTCTCTCTCCCTCTCTCTCTCCCTCCCTTCTCTCTCTAAAAATAAAAATAAATAAAATCTTAAAAAAAAAAATAAAAGAGGAGCAAATCGTTTTCCCTGTGCTATTCTGAGTTTTAGGGTGAGAGTCGGTGATAAAGACAAAGTAAGAGAAAACCAGAATTTTATCAACTTGTATACCAATATATATGTCACAGATACTCAGGAACAAAGACTGAACTCCCCAACGTGACCCAAGCCATTTCTACCTTATTTGCCATTTCCAGTTAAAGATAAAAGACAGGGTGGGGTGGGCAGAGGCAGGACAGTTAGGAGAGGCTACCTAGGAGAAGGTAGGTTTTGTCGTACGGATTAAGTAGACACCTTTTCCATTGGTGAGCCTTGAGATTCAGAGTTGGCATGCTCTTGCTGGTACAGGGAGGGAGATTTCCATTATAAGCCTAAATGTCCTTGACAAAAAAGGAACGTCCACATTTTTCAAAGACTTTTTCTTGTTCATTGTTTCTCATAATTAGCTCAAAGTGATCCTTACACCAAAGAGGTGTAATTAAGGGTGGTGTATTCTGGTCCCTTTAAACCAAGAAGTAATGTAAAGATACAAGAAAAATACCTTGATTGTAACTGTTTATCTTGATATATTAATTTTTAGTATATTAGAAACCAGCCTGAATAGCACCATATTTTTATAAAATAATGTTTATAGAAGAATAAATTCTTTGGCTATTAATTTCAGAAACTAGAGAATCTTACAAACTTATCCATCCATTGCTAATCTTATTACTAGTTTCACACAGGCAAGGAGGCTACTGCATGGTGGGAAATTTACTGGTTTTTAAGGTAGAGAAGGGTCTGGAAATGTATTCCAGCTAACTGAAGTTGAAGAAACATAGTAAAAAAGGTATGCTTTTTTTTTTCTCATTTGAATTTTCTATATATTCCCTAGTAAAAAATTAATTGCTCTTGTTGCAAGTTTTTTTAATGTTTTCAGATATATTATCTGGAAAATAGTCTACTGAGATATGCATGGATTGGTAGTATTCCTTTTCAAGTTACCAGGACATAGTATTGCAAAGATAAGTTTACCCAAACCAACCGATAAATTTACTAAGAGAATTTATTTGTTGTAAGTGCATACAATTATTTTTAATTTTTAAAAAAAGACTAGTGATAATAGGAATATTTGGAAATATTTGGAATTCCCTGAGGTGGGAATTCACTGTCAAATACCAAAATATTTTTCCACATTAGAAATAATTATAATACTTCAGCAATAGACATAACAATAAAACTCAAGAATTAATTGTGTGAAATATTCAGTATGATAAATTAAGTTCCTCAAATCAGTAGGGAAATATTCGATGTTGTACTGATTAACCAGATTGGTTGTTGTTTTTTTTTTTAAGTTAATTCTCTGTATCTGGATTGTTGGAATTAGTTTTGAAGTGGATCTACTCATTATTAGTAAGACACACTAGGAGCTGCTGTGGAAAATAAAAATTGGTACCTTTGGTGGAACAGAATTTAATAATATATCTAGATCTTAATATTTTCTGCTTTATTATTCCTTCTTGGTCAATCCCTGTGCAGTCATTATATGGAGTATATCTCTCCTATATATTAAGGAAAGAAAAGTTCCAAAGTTGTGGCTCCATGCAAACTTTGTATAAAGAAATTACATGTATATATGCAGAGATAAAAACACAATATTTCCTTCACTGTTTGTGTGTATCCTGTACAATGTTAAGGTTTCGTTGTTTAATTTGAATGAAGCACAAAGCACATTAAATAAGAGGGAGAAAAACAGGTAGCGTGTTGAGGATTCAAAATTATTGAAAAGAAACAGAAAAGAAAGGACCCTACTGTAGTAAGTTTTCTGCTTTTAGGCCCCTTCCTGCCACCAAGAACAACTTCCTGCCACAGCTCTTTAGGTTTTCACTCTGGTCCGCCAGGGTTCCCTATAAGAAGGAGTTGCTGACGCTCTTGGGGCATTAGTAGCTCTTGGCTCTTTCAGAATGTCTGGTCGTGGCAAAGGCGGGAAGGGGCTCGGCAAAGGCGGCGCCAAGCGCCACCGCAAGGTGCTGCGCGACAACATCCAGGGCATCACCAAGCCCGCCATCCGTCGCCTGGCCCGCCGCGGCGGCGTCAAGCGCATCTCCGGCCTCATCTACGAGGAGACCCGCGGGGTGCTCAAGGTGTTCCTGGAGAACGTGATCCGGGACGCCGTCACCTACACGGAGCACGCCAAGCGCAAGACGGTCACGGCCATGGACGTGGTCTACGCGCTCAAGCGCCAGGGCCGCACCCTCTACGGCTTCGGGGGTTAAGTCACATTTTATCACCATAATCTCGTTTTCCATCAAAGGTCCTTTTCAGGGCCGCCCACTCCTCGGGAAGAGCTTTGCGCTGCTTTCTTGGTTTGCGGGATGACGAGGCTGGGGTAACAAAGTAAACTCCAAAAGGTGGGGCAAACGGGATTGTAAGGAACCACGGGTTGCGTTTGCCCCGAGTCTCGTGGGAACGGCAACGAATCCTTAAGTTTTGCTACTTGGGGGTCTCAGTAAGTTACTGAACAGATCCATAGACGGCAGTTGTTTCCCGGCCGCCTAGAGACCCAGCCTGTTAAAACGCGACGTAGAACAAAACGCCGGGCTTCAATTCGGTAAGTGTTTGCCCAGGTTTACCAAAGGATAATTTTTCCTCTCTGCCCCTAAACCGGTTTTGTGTTTACATGTAACTAAGGGAGTTGCTGTTTTCCAGTCTCAGGCCAGCCCCTCCCTACGCCCGAGGCCCCCAGTTTGTAAATTACGGTCACTGTCTACTAGACGAAGGGGCCGGTGTTCTAACTCCTTTGAGCCCCGAGGCCGTGAAAGGGAGCTTCCTGCCCCGGTCACCGGCTCTCGGACCCTTCCTCCCCAGTTTCTTCCTCTTAAGTCTGCCTACCTTGAATCAAGCTTTTATTTAGCTTTTTATTATTGACCATTTAAACAACACAATATGGTTATAAAATGTTTTTGTGAAGTCAGAATTGAACCTAGAAACTTGTTTTTACAGAAAACCAAAGGCCCTTTTCAGGCCAAGTTTTCATCGAAAAAACGGAAGTGTGATCCCGGGCAAACAATGGTTGCCAATACATGGGTAATGTTAATTACCCATGTTAATTCTTTCGTGGAGTTTACTAGGTTAACTCCTGTGCTGGAAATGTGGGCGGGGACAATATTCAGTGACCCGGACCAGGATTGTTGGCGGTGAGGATGGGCCCTTTGTGACCTTCGCCTGTCCCCCTCCCTGTTTCTGGCTCTGGGTTGGAACTGTCTGGAGCCTGACTAACCCACGTGTCAGAGGCCTGGGGTCTAGACTGTCCTGCCCCTCACAAAGGTCTCATTGGTCCTTTAAATCAGGGGTCCCCAGCCTTCCAGCCAGGGACCGGTACCGGGCCGCACAGATGCAGGTGAGAGAGAGAAGCTTCATCTCGTTCCCCATTGCTCACATGACCGCCTGAGCTCCAACCGTCCCCCTCCGGTCCTGGGAAATTTTCTTCCTGAAACCAGTCCTCGGTGCCAAAAAGGTTCAGGACGGCTGCTTTAAATGTATGTCAGGGTGAGGGGTCTGAACAAAGGAATGGTGTTGATTTGTCCGGTGGTGTTCTCTGGCACAATGTTGCACTAGGCCCAGTCCAAGTACTTTCCCGTTTTAACTCTCCAAGGTTTCAGGTATAAGACGTGCAAGGAAGTTCCTCCGACACGGCAGCACCATTTTAAAGTAGCTCCCTTTCTTTACATTGTTGACCAACTGCACTAACATATTGAGAGACCTGAAGTCTTGATCTCATGAGGTTTCTATTTTTGGCTTTAGGTAGTATACTAAATGCTTTAATGTCAGGAGTACACAACATGCTAGTGAAGTCAACACTCAAGTATGGTTACATCTTTGTGCCTCTTCTCAACAGCATTAGCTGGCAGTTTCTGTGTTGAGTTCACAAGTGTCCTGACTGGTGCTAGCAGTTCACACTTTTTGCAATTTCAGATACGTACTCCTGAACATATACCACCACTTCCCTTAAAATCCTTTATCTAAATTAAAATATTCCTATGTCTCTACTTATGGAACACTTATGCACTTGACTTACACTTTTCCCCCTGATTTTAAGTACGTACCTACAGCTCTAATATTAACAACTGAGTGGCTCTGAAAAGAGCCTTTGGGTTAGAAAGTGCCTAATAAAAGGCACTTACTTGGCGCTGGTGTACTTGGTGACGGCCTTAGTGCCCTCGGACACGGCGTGCTTGGCCAGCTCCCCGGGCAGCAGCAGGCGCACGGCCGTCTGGATCTCCCGCGACGTGATGGTCGAGCGCTTGTTGTAGTGCGCCAGGCGCGACGCCTCGCCCGCGATGCGCTCGAAGATGTCGTTCACGAACGAGTTCATGATGCCCATGGCCTTGGACGAGATGCCCGTGTCGGGGTGCACCTGCTTGAGCACCTTGTACACGTACACCGAGTAGCTCTCCTTGCGGCTGCGCTTGCGCTTCTTGCCGTCCTTCTTCTGGGCCTTGGTCACGGCCTTCTTGGAGCCCTTCTTCGGGGCGGGCGCGGACTTGGCTGGCTCAGGCATGGTCGAGAAAACTGAAGACCAACAGTAGAACACAGCAAAGTGATAGTGGAGTATGACGTGCCCGTCCTCCATATGTACAACTTGACATGCAAATAAGGTGATAAAATACTTTGTCTGATTGGTGGCTAATCTGAACGTAAAAATTTCCTTTAGTCCAATCAGAACGCAAGAATCCCAAGTGTATGTTTTCACTGGTCAAGATGAAGTTGAAAACTTGACCAATAACACAGCTGCATTTTCGCTCCCAAGTTCCTTTATAAAATATGCGGTCCCTGTAGGTTTACTTTTATACTGATAGTGAAGAGAGTTTCCAGTTGAGAATGTCTGGACGCGGGAAGCAGGGCGGCAAGGCGCGCGCCAAGGCGAAGTCTCGTTCCTCGCGGGCCGGGCTGCAGTTCCCCGTGGGCCGCGTGCACCGCCTGCTGCGCAAGGGCAACTACGCCGAGCGGGTCGGCGCCGGCGCGCCCGTGTACCTGGCGGCCGTGCTGGAGTACCTGACGGCCGAGATCCTGGAGCTGGCGGGCAACGCGGCGCGCGACAACAAGAAGACGCGCATCATCCCGCGCCACCTGCAGCTGGCCATCCGCAACGACGAGGAGCTCAACAAGCTGCTGGGCAAGGTGACCATCGCGCAGGGCGGCGTGCTGCCCAACATCCAGGCCGTGCTGCTGCCCAAGAAGACCGAGAGCCACCACAAGACCAAGTAAGGAGGAACCAGGTTAAGAACTCTGGGAAACAAAGGCTCTTTTCAGAGCCACTCACACTGTCACAGGGAGCTGGTACACACAACTTGCCATATTCTCTTAGCAGTCACTTCCACTTTACTTAGGATTTAATTCCAAGGAGAATTAGGTTTTGGTTTATTGATTTAGCACATCAGAAGTTACACACTTGTGTTGGTAAATTCGTGATCTTATTCTTTTGGAGTATGTATGTTTCTTTCCGGACCACACAGCAGTTCAGGTTGCAAAAGGGAATGCATGCTAGAGAACAGCCTCCATGGCAGGCGGTGTGGAGGAGACCTGTAGACCTGTGCTGTCAGGTGATGGATGCGCGCTGAAGACAATAACGGATTGAGCTACAGAGCACAGTGGGGCTATTTTCGGTTGACAGTAAGTGGAGATAAACTGGGAAGTGAGTAGAGAGAGGACCGAGGTAGGTAGACCTGGCGGCACGCTGATACTGTGGTGGTTAGTACTGTGTTGGGGCCATGGCAACCTTGGTTGGAAGCTGAGTGGAAGGCAGGAGCTTGAGGTTGTGCGTGCACCTTCCCACGTATTTCAACTGCAGTGCAGACTGCAAAACCCCTCCGAAGTTGAAGGGATTTGCAATCTACTCAGAACCAAGAAAGACAAAGGCACATCTAGTCGTGCTGCCTTACCACCCCCTTAAGCCTGCCAAAGACAGTGCTCGTGGTGTGTGTGTGTTTGTTTTTCTCTTTCTCTTAAATGCTCCTCTTTGTAACTCTGCTCAGCTCCATTTGGCATTGACTAGGAGTCCTGAAGAAGAATTTGAGGTAATAAAAACAAAAGTAGAAAACTTCCTTTTGAACACGAGAAAATGACTTCAAATGCAGGTCCAGGTTTCCTGTGCCACCTTTCCCAGCCAACTGACCATGAACTGACCATGAGTCAGGCACTTCCAAGTATTGTGGCCAGGCAAGTGCTCAGAAACTGTAGACTGATAATCTGCAGAAAAATTGGAGGAACCCTTGGGGGGAAATCGTGGCTCAGAGGAACAGCTCCTATCTCTAACCCCTACCGTTTGCACAGTAGTTACAAAGGGGCTAGTGGACCGGGCCAGGTGGGTGTGGAGGAGAGTTGACCTGACAAGGGGAGGTGGCTGGAGACAAGGAAGTCCTCAGAGGAGCTTCCACGGGCCTACTTCTCCACAGCGCCACACTCTGAGATGCACAAATGGCACACCTGCCCTGGACTTGTGGTTTGTGGGAGCTCAAAAACTACTGTCTTCTGTCTCCTTTCTCATATTGTGAGCAGCTTATTAAAAGTTTCAGCATGATGACATCTTCGATTTCTCAAAGCCTTCCCTTAGGGCTAAATTAGGCTCATCCTTCCCCACCTGTCTACTTGATGTAAATTCTAAAACTCACACAGAGGAGACTGAAGAGGTTTTGTAACTGAGCTGAAATGTCTTGGAGGACATTCCTCCAGCCGCCCAGTTTTAAGACTGCTTCCTAGTCCTCTTCACTGTATCATGTCCTTCACTGTATCACATCTGCCTCGATTTCCCCTGTTCTGTATGCTATTTCTACTCCATTTTGCATGTGTGAGGATGGGTACCTGTCTGTCTGGACTCTGAGGAACCAGCTCCTGACACTGTGCAGCTCTGGGTGAACTTCACTAGCATGGCTGCTGTAAACTGAGCGGGGGGAGGAGGGGGGGGTTGGTTATGAAACTAAATTGGACCTTTTCCGTGAGTGCACGAATATTGATTGGTCTGGGAGCTTCCTGCACAACCGGACTTCTTAGTCTTGAAGTGTGAGGCCCGGGAACAGAAACGCCTGTGGACAGGACTGGAAAGGCACTGTCCCTTGGGAGGACAAGCGCAAGCGACGTTGATGAGAGCAGAGAGAAATGCTGACTCTTGTTGGTTCTTCCTGAGTTTGTTGTGAATAGAAGTGAGGTTGGAGAGGACGCACTGTGTACGGTTTTCATAGGTTTCTCTTGCTTTTACTGAGGAACCGCAACCATCAAGGGCAACAAATACCACCACACTCTCAAGGCCAGAGGCCTGTTTCCTGATTTTAGGAGAATAGCCCTGAAGTCTCCTCCCTGATAGGTGGGGGCTGGAGTTGGAGTTTCTAGAAGGCCATGCTGGTCTGCAGCCCCTGATCGGTCCCACCCACACATTTCTCCGCTGAGGGTCCTCCCTCCTCCCCCCAGTTTCCGGATTTTAGGAATTCCTGTGGACTTGGCACTTTTGAAGTGAGAGGATGGGCCTCTCAGCGGTGTCTCCAGCTCAGGCTCACCTAAAACCTGTTTTCCTGTAACTCTCACGGAGTCCGGAGAAGCAGAAATAACAGCAGTATTTTTAGAGATAAGCAGACGCTCGAGGCGAGCCAGAGTGTGTGGCAGTGGATAGCAAAATACCCCTTCTCTTTGCCTTCGGGAGGGGAAGGAGAGAAAACCTACCTAGCATTGGTTCCACTGGGGATTGAACCCAGGACCTTCTGCGTGTAAAGCAGACGTGCTAACCGCTGCACCATGGAACCACAAGTACAAAGAGCCCACTTTTTCTGAGTAAGCATGTAGAAAATGTTTTTATTTGATTCGAAGGTAATTTTGGAATATGTGGTTTTTGTTTTTGTCTTTGTCTTTTTGGTGTTAAATTACAATTCCCGTGCATTTTCCTAGCAAGTAGTCATTGTAAACACACGGGAAAAGATTATCCTTCCTTTATGTCCCTTGCTCTAGGAGACAAGTCAGTAAAAAAGTTTCTGCGTGAAATATCTGAGATTTTCCTACCTACATTCTCTTCTAGGACTTTAATGGTGTCACGTTTTATATTTAAGAGGGAAAAGATTATCTAAAACCACGTTCTTCACCCTTGGAACACTTCTATGTCTCTCCATTTATTCCAAGATTATTTATTTTGAGCGTCCACCACACCACATGCCCAGTACCTGTCGAGGTGCTGCAGACAGAGCAGTGACCGTGGTAGAACCCTGTAGGCACGCACCTTACACTGTGGGGTCTGCACCATCTGTCAAAATCAACAGGTGCTGGATAAATGAATCTTTATAAACGGAAGAGCACTGCCCCCATGACCTCCCTCCCTTTACTTACAACTGGGTCAGAACCGGCTGCTGGGGACTGCTCACTGAGTTATGCTTAGGATATCTGTGCTTGAAATGAGAGGCAAATGTTTTGCATTGGAGGAGGTCAGAGGATGCCACCCCCAAATACATATGCTTCTGACATATTGATTACTTTGAATTAAAGGCACTTGAAAACAACAGATGCAAAAACGGGGGAGGGCATTCTGGCCCTTATTTTCCTTTCTAAAAGCAGGAGATAAAATTCCCATGTGAAAAGTATGTTTCTACACCAGGAGGAAGAAACATTCTTATCACCAGAAACAGGAAGTTGAGACTCAGAGAAATCTGGACCAAAAAACAAACAAACAAACAAAAAACACTTATTAAACTAACCCTCATCTTCCTAGTCACTTTTCGACTAACTGCCCCAGCCCCAGCCCCTTTGTCTTGCCAAGTGTTCGTGTTTGTCCAGCCTGGTGTGTAAGTGTTGGTTCTCAGAGGCTTCACTTTTTTGTGCAGGCTCTTGTGTGCATGTAAAAATTATTTAGTAAAATGTCTATGTTTTTCTCCTATTAATCTATGTCATATCTTTTTAATTCTTAGGCCCAGAGAAAGACCCTAAGAGAGTGGAGGAAGAGTTTTCCCTCCCTTAGACAGTCTCGCTCCCACTTTCCATCCTTGGAGAGTGACACAGCATTCGTTTGACAAGTCTCCTGCAAACTCTGGGCTCTGCCCTCCAGAGCCTTTGTGAGTGTTGGGAGCCTTTCCATAGCCAAGTTGCTGGTGAGGCCAGCAGGCTAAAGAGGTTGTCTGGGGGTCACTGATCCTAACATCTCCTTTGTGTTGTCCAAGGCCTTCTCAATTTCATTCCTTAGAATCAAATTACAGTAGACTTAGACACTGAAAGATAGACTGAGGGTGATTATACCGAATCGATGGTGAGCTAGGATCGTGGTGGAAAGAGTCAGCCACGCACCTATGAAATACTGCTTACTAGCATTTTTTCCCAGGCTTCGGTAAGGTGCAGGATTATCAAAGAGAGAAAAATAATCAAATAGCCTGACTGCAAAACAGAAACTCACGGGTTTTCTGGCACCAGTGAGAGTGGTCTACAGTTCTTATTGAAAAAGATGAATTAGAAGATAAGATCAAGCAAGGATCAAATCCATGCAGATATAATTATAAACTTTAAGTTCAAAGTGTTGCCACTCACTTGTCGGAGCAACATAGAACAACTCTTATCTCATGTACTTTTCTTGTAAGAACCAAAGTACTATTTACAGTTTGGGGAGCCTAGGCTTGACTTCACAGATCCCTGAAACACTGTCCCAGGCTTACAAGAACTTGAACAGAAACGCATTTTATTCAACACATAATCATATGGGCTGTGAGGAGGCTACGATAAAGAAGTGTGGTGTGCTACATGAGCACCCGTGCACCCTGGGCACCCTTACTAAACCAAAATTTGGGGCACCAGAAAACCTGAGTCCAACAGATTGTCATATAAGAATCGTACACTTGTCTAGATATCCAGGTTGATCAATGTTTCAAATGTGAAAGGGAAATCTATACATTTTTGAAAGAAAATTTATAACTGAGTTGCAGAGAAAGACCCTTTAAGCATAACCTCGAAGTACAAATCATAGGGGAGGAAAAAGACAAGTCCCGCAATTAACCACGGGACTGTATATAGCAGGTAGAAACAATGATAGGTGTACACAGGGCAACGTAGATGGATTTTAAAGTCACAATGCTTTTTTAAAAGCATAAGAATATATACTGTACCGTTTACATAAATGTGTAATATATGCACACATACAAAAAGTCAACTTTGTTTAAAAAATACATGTGATCAAAATGATGCAGATGTAAGATAAACAAGTTAGAAATGTTGCTTATGAGGAGAGGAGTGGCAGCAAGCAGGACACGGGGACAACGGAAATACATAAGTCCAAACCCCCCGCTCAGTTTTAAAGTCTCTGAGGACAGGAACCAAGTCAGTTCCAAAGCAGAACAGGACGGGGGCCCCCCAGCGTTCCCTCCTGCGGCCCCACGGCCCCACGGGGAGCCGCAGATCCCGAGGCCCAGGCTGTCCTTGAAGGAGGGGCCCGACGGGGCCCGGTCTGGGGGAGATGCCAGTCTCCTCCGAATCCGTGTGTCCTCAGCTTTGCTTCCTTTCTCGTGCAGGTTAGATGAGACACAAGGAGTGTTACAGTCTTGCCACGTGCAGTGAATTAGCTCAGAAGGTGGCATCGTGGGCTCTGTCACCTGGCGACTGCCGAATTGGTTCTGGCATTGCTCGTATGCTTGGAGTATGGAGACCAAGTTTTTAAAACTTGCTCTCTTTACCTTCCTCTAGAATACAAATTCTATAGGAGAAGGTTTTGTGTGTTTGTTCGCTGTTCTACCGTCAATATCTAAAAAAGTACCTGAAATACAATAATGGCTCAACATTTGTGGCCAAAAAGATTTACGTAAATAATAGAGAAACAAATTTAAAATGTGATGCAATCTCCATCATTTCCTCTAGAGGGCAACAGTCACCATGAAATAGGAATTTCATTCATCTGAATTTAAGATCATTTTTAAAATACTGCAGTACAGAATGCATTTATTTTTAATGTTGATTTTCTGCTTTAGAAGGAATTGAAAAACAAGATGTGTTCTCTGTCAGAAAATCAAATAGGTCTGGCAAATTACTACAGTTCACAAAAAACGTTACAAATATGATATAACTGAACATTTACCTAAAAGGGGGCCCTGTGGCTTAGCTGGTCAAAGCGCCTGTCTAGTAAACAGGAGATCCTGGGTTCGAATCCCAGCGGGGCCTTCTTGTTTGGTTTTGTATTTTCAACTGGGTACATACCATTAAATAAAGTAGAAAGGCATTAAGGAATTGATATAGCTCATTAAGCCTATACTGAATTATTCTTTCAATTATACAAGGTCAGATAATTGCATCGCAATATCAGGGACTAGCATGAAGGGAAAATGAATATGGTTTCTGTAGTTGATAGAAAAGGATGAGTTTCAAAGGCAAGGGAGGTAAAGGCAAAAATAAATGAATGGGACTACGGCAAATTAAAAACCTTCTGCACAGCAAAAGGAACTTCAAAATATATAAAGAACGCATATAACTCAGCAACAACATAACAAACAATCCACTTTTTAAAAAATGGGCAGAGAATCTGAACACCTTTCCTGAGAAGACATACAAATGGACAACAAATATATTAAAAAGATGCTCAACTTCATTAGCTATTAGGAAAATGCAAGTCAAAACCAAAATGAGATGGCACCTCACACATGTTAGAATGGTTATTAGCAATAAGATAAGAAATAACTGTTAGGGAGAATGTGGAGAGAAGGGACCCTCATTCACTGTTGGTGGGAATATACAGCCACTGTGGAAAACAGTAGGGAGGGTCCTTTAAGAATTAAGAATAGAGTTACCATATGACCCAGCAAACCCTCTTCTGGATATCTATCAAAACACGTACACACACACATTTATTTGTAAAGGTATATGTGCCCCTATGTTCATTGCAGTACTATTCACAGTGGCCAAGACGTGGATGAATAAGATGCACTGGCCGTTAGCACGTTTTGTATGCCGCAGGAACAACCAAAATTCCTTGTTAGAGGCGTTATGTTTGTTCTGTATTGCTGACCTTCATCAGTTCTTTCGCTTTTGAAAATTATGAGCAATAAATTAATTACAACCACCCATTTTGAGTCTTTTGTCACCTATACAGAATTAGTTTGTTACTTTCACGCTTCCCTGAGAGCGCGTGCAGTAAACAAAGGGCTGAACGCGTCACAGAAAAGACGCCCGCGCAGCTGCCGCCGGGCACAGGTTCCTGCAGCCAGGTCTGTCGGGCCCTTCCGTACTTGAACTCGCTAAGCACATCATCTAACATACAATGGGGTACTAAGTGCCCCTTATTAATATTTTGACTTTTCCCCGGCGTTGCCTTCGAGCTGGTCACTGTCCCTCTCCTGGAGGAGGCAGCAGCCGCCACGCAGAGGGAACCCCACCTTCCTGGGTTTCTTGAGCCCCTACCTGTCCCTGGCAGAGACTTTACGTGGGTCCTTGTGTAATCAAGACAAGAAGTAAAGTTGTCCTGGGAACCGAAGGGACACGAGCAAGGAGAGCAGCAGGTGGCGGAAGCAGTGCTCTCCGTGTCCATCGCGCACCCCTCGTGTCACTCAAATCTCAAACGACCGGGGAAACGGTCAGACGTCGCCGCCGGTCTGAGCTCCGCACTAGGGTCCGGAGAAGAAACCCTGAACTGTGCCCCCGGTCGACGCGGGCTGGAATCTGCGCCCCTCACACCGCGGTACGGTCCAGAGACCACTAAGCCAGAGCACCAGCGAAGGAAGAGCTTTCTCCAACTCCTCCCCAGCTCTTCCCTCAAGCTTTGCACAGAGCGGTGCGAGGAGGCCTTTCCTACGGTATCTCTCATAGACTAAAAACAGAACACACAAAAGTCAAGTGACCAATCAAATCGTTCGGTGGCGAGAAGCTGATACAGGATGTGAGCAGTGACCGCAAGAAGGTGGATGTGGAAAAGTAGTGCTGGCCCGTACGGGGATCGAACCCGCGACCTTGGCGTTATTAGCACCACGCTCTAACCAACTGAGCTAACCGGCCGCCCGCTGGTAAAGGCCTTCCCTTAGCCTTTCTAAAGATTTGTGCGACTAAGGTCACGACATTGTTCTTTCGCAAAAATTTGAGACATATATATATACAAGTTGAAATTTCTGAAATCAAGGGCACTTCAGGAAAAACGTGTTTCCGCCCGGTTTCGAACCGGGGACCTTTCGCGTGTGAGGCGAACGTGATAACCACTACACTACGGAAACTCCTGCCTGCTGCTCGCGCCCCTCCCATGTGGGAAGAAGTGCAAGTGAGGCCCGGACCTACTTTCGTTCTAAATGCAACCACCCATTTCTTCAGCGTTGGCAGTTGGTTTCCATGAAATAAGTTACATGTTTATTAACTTCAATTCTGGCTTAAAACAAAGCTTTCTTTGAGTATCACACTCATCTTTCAGCCATTTGGTTTTTAAATTTTGCTGCTACTCTTTACTTTCCTGTTATTGTTCTTTTGTGTTTATGCCTTAACAACGCACCCCTTTTTACCTTGTTAGTGTGGGTCATCGGGTAGGGAGACAAAAGCCTGACTTCCATGTGCTGTTAGCATAAGTAGGTCTGTCTGTGACCTACTGTGATTTGTCATCGTGCTGGATGCCCAGAATCGTGTGGGAGGCAATGAACAGGATGCCGTCATTTATTTTCAGACTAAAAGCCTAGAGGACTCCAGCGTTCACCCTAAACTCAACCTTCCGTGAACCCCTGAGAGAGCTGAGGTGCTTCCAAGCAGAGGTGGGATGTGAACACTGGTTCACCTGATAACAGTGGAGGGAGATGGGTCTTTCATGCAAGAGGGCCAGGAAAGTGCAGCTCAAGATCAGTATTTATAATGAATTGCTCAAGGCCAAGTGTGGGCCGGCTGTGAGTACAGAACCCCTGGGATCGACATCCTCCAAAGGAGATTGAAACATGTGCCGAATATCACAGGACAGACTGGGCAGGGTGGGAGGCCAGAGGATGCTTGCTCCATAGTCCAGGCCCACAGAGGTGAGGGTGCACCCCCAAACAAAAGATATCTCACTGCTAAGGGAGTGGCAACAAATACCGTTACATCAGGGGGACGGGAAACTCACGGCAACTGGAGAAAGTATAAAAGAATAAAATTGCTTACCCTGGCGGAGTGTCAGAAAACTTTATCGGGCCCCGACAATTAGAGAATGCCAACTTCCTGGGAAGAGCGGGTGACTGAGAAAGCCCCACCTCCACATCTGGGTACATGGCGCCGAGACTGAGGCTGAACTGCAGCAGACCCTGGCACAATCCCACTGCATGAGGACCAAACCCAAGCAACAGGTCTACCCCTGGGGAAAGGTAACAGGCCACAGAGAGGTCCTCTCTGAAACCCATGCAGGCAGGCGAGGCCTAAAGTTCAGAGTAGAGCAAAAACACTAGAAAGCACTCCAGAAAACTAAACCCCAACCTAAACCCAAAGCAAAGCCAGAGGAATTTGAAGGCAGGTATGCACCCAAAAATTCGCAACAACAGTAAGCACAAAAATATCCCGACTTCTGCTTAAATGGATTCAGCCTCACACGTTAATAGCCTACAAAAAGGGACATGCCCATTTCCAGGCATAAACACTACCTCACCCTCTACAGTCCTACACACTATGTCTGATGGCAAACGAAAAATTATCAGACAAGAAAAAACAATGTATTGTCAAGAGGAGATTCAGATATGCCCCACATGCTGGAACTATCAACATGCTGGAAAAAAACAATGTATTGTCAAGAGGAGATTCAGATATGCCCCACATGCTGGAACTAAAATACTCATGATTAATATTTTAAAGGCTCTAGTGGAAAAGATGGACTGCATACATAAGCAAGAGAAATTTCAGTAGATTGTTGGAAACTAAAAATCAAATTGATACACTAAAGACTCAAAACACACACATACTAACAGAGATTAAAAATGCTTTTAAAGATTTCATTCATTCATTCATTTAAAGAGAGGGAGAGGGAAGGAGAAGGAGATGGGGTTTTGTATGTGTCCCAACAGGACCCTAGGCCCTGACCAGGACTGGAACTAGGGATCTTTCACTTTGCAGGAGCATGCCCAACCAACTGAGCCACACCTGTCAGGGCAAAGAATTTCTTTAATATGCTAGTGGACTAGAGAGCTGAGGAAAGAAGTGATGAACTTGAAAGTAGGTGATTAGATGCTACCCAAGCTGAAATGCCAAGAGAAAAAAAAAGAATGAAAAATGAAAAGAGCTATGAATTAATGTCAAATGGTCTAATATATTTATAATTGGATTCCTAGAAGATGAAGAAAGAAAAGAAAAGAGCAGAAAAAAATATTTGAAGATCCAATGAGAAATTTCACAAAGTAATGAAATACATCAAACCACAGCTCCAAATAGGTCAGAGAACCACAAGCAATACATATAGAAGAGAAGAAAAAACCCTATTTACATCATATTTAAACTGCTGACCACACCCTCCTCCAAAAAGAGAGAGTGGTGATATTGAAGGCACCCAAAGACAAAATACATGTTACATGTAGCTGAAAAAAAAAAAGATAAAAAGAACACAGCCCTGGCTGGCATAGCTCAGTGGATTGAGTGCGGACTGGGAACCAAAGTGTCCCAGGTTCAATTCCCAGCCAGGGTACATGCCTGGGTTGCAGGCCATAACCCCCAGCAACCACACATTGATGCTTCTCTCTCTCTCTCCCTCTCTCCCTCTCTCTCTCTCTCTCTCTCTCTCTCTCTCTCCCTCTCTCTCTCTCTCTCTCTCTCTCTCTCTCTCTCTCTCTCCCTCCCTCTTCCTCCCTTCCCTCTCTAAAAATAAATAAATAAAATCTTTTAAAAAAATTAAAAAAAAAAAAGAACAGAAGACTTCTCATCAGAAGTTAGGTATGCCAGAAGACAATGGAATGACATTTTAAAGTGCTGAGGGACCAAGTTAAAACAAAACATAACTTTTAACCTAACATTTTTTACCAAACAAAAAATATTTTCCAAAAGGGAAGGAAAAAAAGATATTTTCAGACAAACAAACAAACACTGAAGAGTATATTACTAGCAGATCTGTAAATAGGAAATATTATAAGAAGTTATTTGGGAAGAAGAAATATGAGCCCAGAGAGATACAAAGGAAATAATATCTACAGAAATGGTTACAATGTAGGTGCAAATAAGAAAATTTCCCAATTTTAATCACACTAAAAATAATTGATTACATAAAGCAAAAGCAGTAGAAACATGCTGTACAGTAACAATGTACATGAAAGCAAAATGTATGATGACAATGAAACAAAATATAGGAGGGAGTGAGCTCCCGCTACACAGGAACAGCATGATATTATTTGAAAGCAGGCTGATTAATTGAAGTTGTGTACAGAGAATCCCAGGGAATGCACTAAAGATTGTTGTAAAGTACAAATAGTTGAGATGAAATCAAATCATGAAAAATGTTCATATATTTCAAAGAGACAAAGAAACACTTAAGAAACAAAGAGCAAAAGGGAAACACAGAAAACAACCAAGATAGATTTCAGTACAAATATGTAATTACATTATATGTAAGTTACCCAAAGCCAACTATTTTAGACAGTTAGGTTGGAAAATCTGAATTAGTCCAGTTTTCGGTTTATCTAAGTATTTGTTTTCAGGTAAAAGAGCGCTTAGTGAGAAGCTACCGGGAGTGGGGTTCGAACCCACGCGGATATGCATCCATTGGATCTTAAGTCCAACGCCTTAACCACTCGGCCATCCCGGTGGCGGCATGGAGCTTTCTTCTTAAATGTTACCAAGTTAGCACTAACTAGATTTGCTAGTTCCTGGAAGATTATGAATAATAAATTTGTGAGGCCATTTGACACTCAAGGAGCAGAAAATATTCAGTGTCCTGCGCCCGCTCCCAACTCCACCCCGCAAGGTGGTCGAAAGAAAGGGAGCCCAACCTTCCCTGGAAAGATGCCTTTTCAGTGTTGCCCACCCTCCGCAAAGGCTGGGGCTTGGGAGACTGCTCTGCAGCAACCGGCTCACCCTAGGGGCAGGAGGGCTTGTCCAGGAACTTCGTCTGCGAGGGCGGACGTGCTCAGCAAGGAAAGATGAGGACTAACCCCCAACAGTAAAAGTACATATGGCTGATCGCTGTGGGCTTCTTTCAAAGTATTCATTTACACCAAAGCCAAGAGGTCTTTGGATGGAAATGGAAATTGTCACGTTTGTCTTGGAACGGTAGACTCTTCGCTGCCCATCACATTCACGTTAAATCTAAATTCCTACTGTGGAGGGTCTCCCTGAGCTCTGTACCCCCTACGCGTCATTTTACTTACTGTCAGGGGGACGAATTTCCACGAGAAAAAGGGAGGAAGAAAAGCGAGCTCTGGTTCACACCTCGAATCGGAGCTCTCAGACCCACCCAGGCTCTGGTCCAGGTTCACCCGGTGCAGGAATCTGCTCTCGGTTCGTCGGCCCTTCAGCCTCCTCCCGTTTGAGTCACACGGCTTCCCTCAGCGAGTACTCGCCGACCATTAAGACCAGAGAGGATGCCCCTATTCTGTGAGAAATCCCTGTGACTTTCATAGCTGTCATTCCAGGCAGCAACTTTATTGTAACTAAGTCACTATGTACAAACATCATTTCGATCAGCTTGGGGACCCCTTCCCTCATGGCGAGTCTGTGGACAAAACACTTTACTCGGCGCCTTCTCTGTGTGTGGGGGGGGGGGGGGGGGGGGGGGGGCAGTTAGAGACCAGTGAAAGGCAGGCAGCTTCAGTCCCGGGAAGCACGGTGACTTGGGACAGTGGGAATGGGGTGCACCACGGAGGTCACCTTCCAGCTGTGAGACGTCCCGGCACATAAGACACGAGTGTACACGTCTCAGAGCAGTGACAATAGAGACAGAGAACGGGACAGAAAAGTGCCTTTGTCCTCGGAGCTCGGCCAGTCGGCCCAGCTCCTAAAGGGTAATTACAGTCACCGAGAGACGAGAGTCAGAGGAATGAGCGCAGAACATACCGCGGCATTTCTTTTTTAAAAATATATTTTTAATTTTAATTGTTGTTGCAGTACAATTTTCTATCTTTTACTCCCATCCCAACCCACCCACCCAGCCTTCCTCTCCTCCCTCCCATTTCCACCCACCCCTAGTTTTTATATCCATGCCGCGACATTTCTTGAAATGAAATTTCCCGGGCGCCTGAGCTCCCCAGCCCGGTGCTCGGCCTGTTCCCGGGGCTCCGGGAGCAGCACGTGCTGAGTGATGGGCTCAGACTTCGCGGATGCCAGGGAGCGCATTCAACGTTAACTCTAACACCCTAAAATGCAGGGGTTCCCTGCGGCGGTGTTTCCGTAGTGTAGTGGTTATCACGTTCGCCTAACACGCGAAAGGTCCCCGGTTCGAAACCGGGCGGAAACAGCTTGTGAGGTTGGTCTTTTTCATGCTTTTTTCCCCCCAGAAGTTTTCTATCTGGATCTCTTTAGGTCTATTTCCACCAAATCTGAAATTTTCGCTGTCTATTTACAGTCCCGGACTTTATATTACAAGAATTATATAAGATCTCACCTAGCTGAACGAGTAATCTTCTACCCTGTCCATCCGGGCAGAGCTGATGGCGCCTGGACGCAGTGGCGGTCCTCAGACGGGGGCGACCCCCATCGGCCCTGGTCAGGACACGGAGAGAGCAGCCCGGAGACAGGGGTGTGGCTGATGTGTGCAGGGGGGTCAGGAAGCCACTGTAACTGCGCGGGATGGGCCGAGCAGGCAGAGGTAGAGAATGAAAGGGACAGAGCACGTGGAGGCTTGTGAGGTCACTGTTTAAGGACTTTGGTCTTTACTCTGGTAAAACGAGACGTTGGAAGGATCTTAAGCAGTGAAGAGCATCTACATGACTTAGTGCCCACCACACATAACAGATTATTTCTAGCTGAACTGATGCACAAAGGCCAAAATAAAAATTGTCTTTTTATTACCCATTTATGTACTCCCTATATTCCAGTGTTGTATCCCCAACTCTGCCATCATCCATGCTATGATCATGGCCCATCCTCACCCTCTCCTTAACTTCATCTATGCTTTTTATCCCATCGCTGAAATGAAAGTTAAGCTCCGAGATAAAATTGGTGTTTTTAATATACATTACTTGGGTATTGAGAGAGACAGGAAGGAAGGAAGGAAGGAAGGACGGACTTTGGCCTTTACTTTAGGCCAAAGTAAAATGCTGCAAATGTAAACTGATCACACACTTAGGAAAAGATGGACTGTTCTTTAACCATAACAGGTGGCCACCAGAACCAAGTCCATCTATCATTGATAACCATCTTGTGAACATATGTTTGGAAGACAGCCAATCACTTTCAACCCCAGCCTCATGAAAGACAGCCAGGGAGAGATGGACTCAGTTCAATAAACAGCTTTTGAGTGCCAAACAACATCATCTTTCCCAAGTAGCCAGGTTCTGTCAGCCATTCAGGCCATGAAAGTGCTGGATTCCAGTGCCCCCTGGCTCACATCAGCCACTGGCTCTCCGGAAGGGACTGTGCTTTCCTGACATTGCTCTCCCCTTAAATGAGCTCCGTCTTTAACTTCACCACCCTTCGAAAATGCCCCTTTGTCAAATCTGAAACGTCTAAATGTCATTTTTGCTGGGATTATACTTGTCACTAATTTTTCACTTCTGAAATTCTTGTGTATTCTATACAGTAATGTGGCCTTTGCAAGCACATCGTTTTGTCATAACGGTGAATTTGGTAGGCTTTGGTTCCTTTACACAGGTGTATTAATCAGATTCGCAAACAAAATCCCAACTTTTGAAAACACACTCTGACTTGCTCTTCAAATACAATATTTACCGAATGCCTCGTGTGTTCAGAACTCTCCTTGGTGCTGAAGATCCAGACGAAGAAAAAATCTGTCGCCATGGGCAGAAATTCTGGTGGAAGACTACCGATAATTTAATTTTTTTAAGAAAGGAAGAAAAGGAAAATATGCACTGTGTCTGACTGTGATTCTTTTAACAAGGAGAAGAATCAATTTCAGCAGTGCAGAGGAGGAGGAAGCCAGAGAGATGAAGCGCTAATGGATCCAAGGAAACCGTGGCGCTCGTCTGATCAATGGCCACCGGACACACACCTCCCCTCCGGGGCCACCCCTACTCTCCTACCCTCATTCTCTTTACTAAAATTTCTATTTGAAGGCTTTATGCCACTTTTATCACAAGTTGGGTTTTTTTTCCTTCTTTTGAAGAGAGGGACAAAAAAAAGGTAGGTGTCACTGCTGAGGATTAAGAAATGGAGTCAACATTTAAGCCTCATTTTACATCGGAGAGGCTATTTTCCATGTGTGAAGTAACTGCAGCAAAATTAGATACGTAAGGAGGGAAACCCTAGCATCGAACCCGTGACTTTAGCATTATCACCACCACACTCTTAACCAACTGAGCTAACCAGCCAGCTGCCAGAATTGTTTCTTAACTTAAGGGAACAAAAAGCTCGCTAACATTCCTGTGTGTTCAGAACTAAGAACATCCTTCTTTTCAAAGGAGACTTTCTCGTTTAGCCCATTTTAACGACTGAAGGACGGGGGCAGGGAGAGGGGAGAGGACTGTTGCATGATGATGGGAGACTGAGGGATCGAGGAAGGGAGGTCACGGGACCAGAGAGGAGAAATCAGCAGCAGAGAGAAGAAATTGGATATCCAGGTGCCACATCATCAGTCCTCTAGACACAGACTCTGGCGTCCCTGCCCCGCGTTGGTGGCTCCTACAGACGCTTGACCTGTCCTGGGACAAGCGTCTGAAAGGAAAAGAAAACAAAAACCACACACACACACACACACACACACACACACACCCCTAAGCTCCTGAGGAAAGACTATAAATCTAAAGGCCAGCCCTGGGGACGTGATGAAGATCCCTAGAGCCCTTGCGCAGAGCACTGGATAGCATGGCCGTGGGCCCTGCCTTGTGGCTGAGCCCTCTGCTCCTGGTTTCCCTCTGCGGGTCCTCAGCTCCAGGTAGGAGGAGGTTGACGATCAGGTAGGGAGTCCTAAGGTGGCTCAGCCTGACTCCCTCCCCTCTTCGACCCACAGCTTCTCTTCTTAGGCGCCTCGGTGCACACGTTCGGCGAGTTCAGGAGAGCTCTGTCCTGAGACTAAGCCTGGACCCAGGGACCACAACCCTCCCTAAAGAGGGGTGGCTGGAGCAGCCGCTGGACCCCTTCAACGCATCCGACAGGAGGTCCTTCCTACAGGTGAGGCCAGGGGAGGGGGAGTCCACTGCCCTCTCCTTTCCTCTCCACTCTGTCCCTCAGCCTCCGTTCTTCCCCTGTCTCCACACGTCTCCCCACCTCTCTGCTCCTCAGCGTCACCCGGTGTTGCTGTTGGTACCCCTTATGGCCTTTAGTCCAGCCACCTGTGTCTTAGATGTGCCTGATGTCCCCATTTCCCCAATTCTTTCCCCAGTCTCCTACTTTTTTTTTGTTCCTCCAGTCCTGTCTTTCAATTCTCATTCTCTCTCTCTCTCTTCACTGCCCCTCAGCTCCCCTGTTCTTCAGATTAAACACTAAACCCAGCACCAGCTCTCAACAGGCAGCAGAGATTTGGAACCAGCCCTGGCTTACAAGAGGCACTTGAAGATATCTATTGAATAAATAGGCAAACTTCCCATTTTTCACAGCTACTCTGTGCACAGTCTCCAAAGGTCATCTCAACTAGGTGCTATTCCTAAATCCACCTGCACTTGTTACTTATTCTACAATTATTATTTCAATATATGACAGGTGCCTACCATGTTCTTGCCACTATCATTGACCTTGGGCATATAAGAGAAAAAGTAGACAGAAACATCTGCTCTTGTAGGTCTTGCATTCTGGATGGGGAGACAAACAGGCTGGAAATGAACACATAAATAAACAAGCCTGTTTCAGATGCCACTAAGTATATAAAGAAAGACCCAGTAAGGGAGACAGACTGCGACAAACAGGAAATAAAGAATAGGTCAGAATGCTCACAGTCCTGTTTCTTCTTCCTCATCCCACCTCCTAGCGGTACTGGATAAACGACCAGCACTGGGCCGGCCAGGATGGACCCATATTCCTGCATCTTGGGGGCGAGGGCAGCCTTGGGCCGGGCTCAGTGATGAGAGGTAAGGAGCTAGGGTAGGTCCCTACCCTAGCTAGGAAGCTGGTGGAGGCCAGGAAGGGTAGCTGCATACTGCCGTGCCTCAACACCTGAGGGCTGCAAGGGCTTACACCCACCGCACACCCCCTTCCATACTCTTCACAGGGCACCCTGCAGCCCTAGCCCCAGCCTTGGGGGCCCTGGTGCTAGGCCTGGAACACAGATTTTATGGTCTGAGTATACCTGCTGGGGGCCTGAGCATGACCCAACTCCGATTCTTGTCCAGCCGCCATGCGTAAGTGTTTGGGACCACGGGCCTGGGGATATCCTGTGTCTGCCCTCCAATGCCTGAAGTTCACCTTGAGTCTTTGGCTCATGTTTTCTTCTGTGTTTCAGCATCTTATTCTTCTCTCTCCCTCTCTGGGTCTCTACCCCGGCCTACCACTTTCTTTCTCCTACACTGTATTCTTCTCTCATTCCATCTCACTGTGGCTACTGGTCCAGACCACCAGGTCTCTGGCCTGGATGACACAGCCTCCTCACTGGTCTCCCTTTCTTCCCTTGGCTCCTGCAGTCAGGTCTGTTCTCCAGATGAAGCCAGAGTGATCAGTAGAGCACAGACCGGATGACCACTCTCCCTACTTCAATCCCCCCGCCCCATCTCTCATCTCACAGTACAGTCGAATCTTTACAGCGGCCTCGGGGCTTTATGGCCCTGGCTCTCAGTGAACTCTGACCTCCACTTTCTCCCCCGGCTCCAGCTGCGCTGCCGCCCTTGCTGCGCTGCGGACACTCAGGCACATTGCTGTCTTGACCCTCTAAACCCTCGCTTCTGCAAGGAGTGGGCTCCCCATACATTGCACGGCTCCCCGCCTCACCTCCTTCAGGGCATCCTACTCCTATCAACAACCCCACCTGCTCTCCTCTCACCTGCGGCATTGTTCTCCCCACACTTGTCTCTCTCTCCTGCTTGCTGTCTGTCTGTCCAACCCTCTTTGTCCTTTTCTGTCTCACGCTAGTCTCCATTTCTGTATCTCTTTGCCTCTAGGTTATTCCCTGTCCCCAATCTTTTCACAAGGTATATCAGTTTCTTTTTTTAAAAAAATTTAAATTGTATGTCTTTCCATTACCATTTAGCCCCCTTATAACACTCCCTCCCGCTGCCAAACCAGATCTAAGGGCCATAGGATGGCACTAACTGCAAACCCTTTCAGAAAGGTCGGGGAGGAGAGAATGCCCAAGACAGAAAAGGAGATGTCAGAGCTGTCTCTCCCTCCCCCAGTACTCGAACCTACCCAGCTCAGGACCCCTTCTCCTCCTGAGGAACTCTCCCTGACTGTCCCCGCCCTCCCGTATTGGTCGGGTTTGAGATGTTTTCCCTCTCCGCCCTCATCTGGAAGGAAAGGAGGGGTGTCCCCTGGCCCAGGCGCTGTCGGAATACAGTGAGCGAAGTCCCCCGAGGCACCCCGGGAGAAAGCAGCCCTGGCGTCTGGGCAGCCCCCGCCCTCGCCCGCACAGAGCCGGGAACCCTCAGGGGCCCCAGAGATGACCGACCGGCCCCCCCTCCACCCAGGCTGGCCGACGTGGCCTCCGCCCGCCTGGCGCTCTCCCGCCTCCTCAACGTCTCCGCCTCCAGCCCCTGGGTCTGCTTCGGAGGCTCCTACGCCGGCTCCCTGGCCGCCTGGGCGCGGCTGAAGGTCCCGGGACCCCTCGGGGGTGGGCGGGGTGGGCTCGCGGTCCGGTCTCCGGTGAAAGGAACACGCTCTCCCCGCACCCTCCCCCCCCCCAGGAGCGCTTTCCAGAGCCGTCTTCACGCGGGTCCCGGGTACAGCGGGCGGGGCTCGCCGGGGCCCCCGAGGACCGCGGGGCACAGGGCGGGAGGCCGAGTGCGGCCCTCAGCCCGCCTGACGACTTCTCCCCCGCAGTTCCCGCATCTCCTCTTCGCCGCGGTCGCCTCCTCGGCCCCGGTGCGGGCCGTGCTGGACTTCTCCGCGTACAACGAGGTGCGGGCGCGGGCGGGCGCGGGCGGAGGCGGGTCTCAGCGGCCAGGTCCCTGAGGCGCCTCTCCTCCCGCGCTCCCACCGCAGGTGGTGTCTCGGAGCCTCACGAGCGCGGCCGTCGGCGGGTCCCCGGAAGTAGGAGCGGCCCAGCCCGAGGGGGGGGGGGGGGGGGGGGGGGAGCGGAGGGGGAGGGGGAGGCGGGAACCCGGAGAGAAGGACGGACCCTAGCGGGGCGCTGGGGCAGAGCAGAACTGCCACCATCCGAAGGGAGGAGCTTCAACTAGGCGGAGTGAGGAGGGGCGGGGCCCGAAAGAGCCTATCAGCAGGTGAGGCTCAGTGTGGGGCGGAGCCTGAGGAGAGACGACCCTATCAGCAGACGAGGCTCAGTGTGGGGCGGAGCCTGAGGAGAGACGACCCTATCAGCAGACGAGGCTCAGTGTGGGGCGGGGTCTGGGGGACGATTCCCCCGCCCCCAGGAGGTGGCCCTCAGTGCCGGCCCTCGGACCACAGAGTTCTGCTCCCGAGGGAGGGTCAGGCTCCGGGAAATCCAGAGCCTAGGATGATGATGCTGGAAGAGACAGGTGGGGCTCAGGCCCAGGTGGGCTCCGCCGACACTGCCTCTTCCCCCCGCAGTGCCGCGCTGCGGTGTCCGCCGCCTTCGCGGAGGTGGGGCGCCGGCTGCGCGCGGGAGGGGCGGCCCGGAAGGCACTGAGGGCGGAGCTGGGAGCTTGCACGCCCCTGGGCCGCCCAGAGGACCGGGAGGAACTGCTGGAGGCTCTACAGGCTCTGGTGGGAGGTGCAGTGCAGTATGACGGGCAGACGGGGGCGCCGCTGAGCGTGCGACAGCTCTGTGGACTCCTCCTCGAGGGCAAGGGCAACGGCAGCCACCTGGCGCCTTACCGCGGGCTGCGTCGGGCTGTGCAGGTGAGTCGCCCTAAGCACAGTGAGAGGGTCAGCCCACCAGGGCCGCTGCTCCACCTCCTCTGTGCAATCTTGGGCAGCTGTGAACCTTTCTGAGCCTTACTTTTCTCGTGCGTCACTTGCCCAAGGTCTCACAGGTAATAAAGTCCCAGTCATCTCCCACCTTAACCTCTAATACACAGGCACCTACCCCTCTAATCATAGACTCCCAGGACAACTCAGGAACTCCTCTTCTGATATCTGACCTTTGACTTGTAGGTTGTCCTACACAGCCTGGGCCAGAGGTGTTTAAGCGTTTCCCGAGCAGAGACCTTGGCCCAGCTGAGGGTCACAGAACCCCAAGTGTCCCGCGTGGGTGACCGCCAGTGGTTGTACCAGACATGTACTGAGTTTGGCTTCTGTGAGTGCCTGGCTTACTCTCACCTCTGATAACCACCTCCCCCACCCTGCCCCAAATGCCTATTGAAGTGATAGGGGATAGGTAACAAGCATTTATTTGAGGTCAATAAGAATACCTGTATGAGAAGCACTCATTCATGCAGAAACCTAAATAGTTTTCCAATTAGCAGACAGAGACAAAAGGTATTTGTGAGAAAGGGAAGGGAAAAATTACATCAAGAGAAGGAAGGCATTTACTTCTATTGGTGCAGATAAGCTAACACAGTGAATTAACATCATAAAGAATGTTTTATTTTTCAGTCCAATAGCCATCATACTATCTGCTTTCTTGTTATCTTTGCAAACAGTTCTTTGGGGCACAATGTTGCTTTAGGCCCAGGCCAAAGGTTATTTTCCCCTGTTTAACATCCAAAGGTTAGAGGTATAAGACATGCAAAGCAGTTCCTCTGTCATGGAAGCTCTGACTCCATTTTAAAGAGGCTGTTTATATTATTACATATTTTTATGCTTCTTTTTTAAAACTCCTCAAGGATATATATATATATATATATATATATTTAGAGAGAGGAAAAGAGAGAGAGAAACATTGATTGGTTGCCTCCCATGTGCATCCTGACCCAGGCTCGAACCTGCAACCTTTTGGTGTGCAGGACAATGCTCCAACCAACTGAGCCATCTAGCTGGGGCACATTTTTCCTTTTCCACCAAGATCTTTCCTCAAAAACATTGCTGATCAACTACTGGAAAGCAGCACTGATCAGTTATTAAACCATCTTTGGTTCTTAGTTGTCGAGTGGCTCATTTTGTGTGTATTATGTCATTGTCAGTCTTTGTCAGCAGGAAGGTTCATTCATGGTGTGTCGTGTCCCATGCAGGAGGGAAAGTGGTTTTTCAGGGTTCTGAGCCCACATTTGAACAACGAGAGCTCCAGAACAGAGTAAGGCTTTACCGTTAGGTTTCTTTAAGGGCATAGAAACATCTTCTGTAGTTTCTGGGGGTTTCTTACATGAAAATTTTGTAGGCTTTGGTGATCATTTCAAAACATCGAGCAATCATTGTCAGAGTATTGCCAGAGTAGTGTCCTTATAACATCAAGCTGTATAAAACACAAAGACTTATAACAGAACTTTCTATAATAATAAACAAAATGTTAAGTCCCATTTGTAGAATTCTAAACCACGATCCATACCTGAGGGCAGTCAACTGAAGATATTAGAGGACCATGAGGTGTCAGTGGGAACCATATTTAATCATTTGACTTGTGCTCAGATTGTATCTAGTTCTGTCTCTGTTTTGCCAGACCAAGTACAACAGGAAGTATTTACAATAGAGCAAACCCATTCTTGTTCAGCCAGGATATGGTTAAGAGCAATGTTATTGTCTAATACAACTCACTTAAGGAAATTGAAAGCTTTTTCCTGGTTGGCTATTACTGTGGCAGTCACTGCAATACCTGTCCAAGAGAAAATTCTAGTACCTTTACTAGAGCTGACATTGCCAGGCATTGAACAGTCTTGACTATGTGTGTGATCAGCTGCATGTTTTGACCTGGGAAATAGGTTTAAAGATGATGTCCCATGTTGAGTTATCTTTCTAGTCAGAAATCAGAGGGCAAAGGAAGCAATAACTATTATAGGGAGTGCTTGATCCCCGTATTTTAGGAAGGCATAGATTTCACAGGCCAGGCCTGGAATCTTGGGTGACTTGTCCACAACAGGTGCTGCCTGCTTCACTTCCTAGTAATCATTAAGTTTAAGCCCTCCGTTGTTTGAACAGTCCAGTTAGGTGCAGGAAACTTTCTTTAACTTGGAAACATGAATCTAAGAGTTAACATCTTTAAATATGGTTACATGAGGATTAGTTAAGAGTACCTGAAATTCCAGACAGATCAGGTAGGAAGGAAAAAAGTTGTTTTAATTCTGCTTGCAAAAGTGTAACTTACCGAATTGTTGTAGGTCATAGGTAGTTTAGGGTAAAAAATTCTTATATCTGAAAAACAAAGATCAAAATCTAGTAATACTTCATATAAAAATCATAGTCATCCTTCTCAGTTCATTTAGGCCCATGTTATTTTTGTTGACCTTGATATTTTTGGTGGTAGTTTTATGATCCAGTTTTTTAGAGTTCTATAAATCTTTATGCAGTTCAGTGTTATGTTTTTAAAGTTGCCTCTTTGAAGATGAAACATATTCATAGGAACATTTTTTCCAAAGCATCAGAGTAAAACAGTAACTGTGTCTAATGATAACACTTTGAAATGGCCATGGTTGAAGACCTGGTGAGAGTTCACATACATACGAGTGATGCAACTGACTTAGTTACCCTCCCAATCTTAGTTAGCTTGACCATACATACAATTATTTTTATAGATCCCTCCACAAACTTTCTGCAGCTTCCACAAATCTTCTGCAACTTATATATACCTTTCAGTTTTTGTCTTTTTCATATTTTTTTATCATTTTACTTTTGGACAAAATTACTTTGCTTTTTCCTTCTTACAAAGAAAAAGTTCTTTATATCCTTCCTTATCCAAAAAACACACTCTATTTTCTTGTCCCTCAACCAGATGCATCTCCATACTTCATATGTGCTTCCAGTGAGAGCATATACCCTATTTTTCATATGCAGTCATTTTGTTTTATCCTTATTACTGTCCCATCACAGCCCCATCATTCTGGGCCATCACAATCTGGGGCATGGGGGTTGTCTCTGGCAGGTCTGTGAACTCATTGGTCACTACTAGGGAGAGCTCTGTAAATGATTATTGAAGGATACTAGAGAGTTGGGTTCATACCCCACAGTTACAGAAGTCTCCCTCCACAGATGTCACCTGTCAAGGCCCTAGATGCCCTTTCTCCCAGCTCCCAGCACTGCCCTCCCAGCTAGAGCTGTGTGAGAAGGTGTTCGGGCTTTCAACCTCATCCATGGTCCAGGCTGTGACCCAGACCAACTCCTACTATGGTGGCCAGACACCAGGGGCCACCCAGGTGCTGTTCGTTAATGGTGAGCATGCCATCAAAACCTGACCCTGAAGTCTCCCCCTTGCCCCAACTCAGCACACCATTCTCTCTCTCTCTCTCTTTTTTTTTTTTTTGCTAGGGGATGCAGACCCCTGGCATGTGCTCAGTGTAACACAGGCCTTGGGACCCTCAGTGTCAGCCCTCCTCATCCCTAGTGCCTCTCACTGCTCGGACATGGCACCTGAGAGCCCCTCAGACACCCCCAGCCTCCGCCAAGGGCGCCAGGTAAGAAAGAGAAAGCTCTGGGTGATTTACATTTGTATTTGCATACAATTTGCATGTTCCTGCCCTCACTGGTGCTAGGATCTGACTTTCAAAATTCTCCACACCTCTCCGCAGAGCATCTTTCAGCAGCTGCAGACTTGGCTCAGGCTGGCCAAAAGGAGCCCTCTTAGGGGTGGGCTCTGAGTCCCACACCCTCACGATTCCCTGCGTGGCACTCCCAGACCAGGACATATTTGTTCACTGGACAGAAGAAAGCAGCTGGCTTAGAAAGAGGAATTCCCAGGAATTGGGATTCAGCCCCTGTTCTGCATATAACTGAGTTGTGTCTGCAACCACCCTCACTCCCAACTAAACCTGCTTTATTTCAGATAGCATTCTGTAAATATAAGTGGATGATTATTCTCATTGTGAATGTTGGTATTTTAAAGTCAAATGTCAGAAATGTCACTCTATATGGTGGTGCCCTCCCTCTGCTGATTGGCTCCAATTCTGCTCAGCTCCCTGGCTGGCTGCCTTGTGCGTGTCTCTCTCTGGACCTCAGGCTCTGCCCTGTCTGCTTCCCACCCTCCTCCCACTGTGCCCCTCTTCCTTAGTCACTTCCTCTCTGTCTTGTCTGTCTCTGTTTGTCTCAGTCTCCTCCTGTTGCCCAAGCACCTTCATTTCTCTGTGTGTCTTAGTCTGTTTCTCTGTTTATTTCTCTCTGTGCCTCTCTCAGTGTGTCTCTGCTATCCTCCTCTCTCTCCTGCTCTGTCCTGGTTATCTCCATTACTCAGTTTCTATGTCTCACTTTGGTCTCTGTGTCGCTTTCTTTTTCTATCTCTGCCTCTGTTTCCCTCCCTCAGACGTTCCCTGTTCTCCTTCACTGTCTTCCAAGTCTTTCTGTCTTCTGAGGCTCTCTCTGTTTCTGTCTTATGCTCATCCCCACCGCCTGTATTGTTCTTCCCGTCACTTAATATTTGTCCTTCTCTGTCTGTCTCTCTTTTAGTCCTACTCCTAAACCTGTCACTCACCAACTTTTTCCAAAATCAAATGTCATTCTCTGACTCTTCCAGCTTCTAACGCTAGGGATTTAGGGCTCTGGTGAAACCTTCCAGATGGTGACACCCTGGGGTTCGGGGAGGATGGGCCTGAACCCAAGGGTCCTCTTAGCCTGGCTCAGCCAGGCACCAGTTCCCCACCGTGAGCAGCAGCCAACAGGTCACAAGTCAGAGAGCTGGTAAGTAGGGCCCACAGAACAGCAAGTCAGGAACATGGAGCTGGTGAGAGAAGCCCTGATGCCTGTTCCCCTGTGAGGAAGTCATTCTCTGCCTTTTGTGACTCCAAACCCTGAGGGGCAGCTATTTTTTATTCTAAAGCCGAGTCTCAGTGCCTCCATTGATGTACTCACCATGTCCACTGTAGTCTGACACACCACGGTCCTCGGTGCCTGCTGAGAAGTGAAAGGATGAGCTCTAACCTCAACTCTTGACATATCCTTCATCTCCTTCTTGCTTGCTGGGTGCATTTTTTCTCGATGTCCTTTGCAAACTTCTTTTCCACTTAATATCTGATGGGCATGTGTTTGGTGTGGGCTGCTTTCTCTTGTCAAGCATTCTCAGAACTTCAGCACTTGGGGAAAAAATTAACCTCATACCCATCTCACACCAAACCCCAAAACTGATACAAGAGGGATCATAGATCTAAATCTAAAACTAAATTAAAAAATAGAAAACTTCTTTATGACCTAGCAGTAGACAAATATTTCTTAGGAAAAAAAAATGCATAAAATACATTAAAAGTGACAAATTGAACATTATCAAAAAATCTCATTAAAAAACATCATTAAGAAATGGAAAGACAAGCAAAAGACTGAGGGAAAACATGCATAATACATATATCTGATGACAGGCTTGGTCCAGGTTATTTAAAGAAGGGCCAGACACCAATAAAAAGGCACTCATAGACACAAACAATCATGCGGTCATGACCAGAAGGAAGCTGAGATGAGGGCTGGGTGGAGGTGAGCAGAGGGGGCCAGGGAAGGAACAAGGACATCTGTGATAAAGTCAACAATGAATAGTTTTTTTTTAGAAGACAAGTGAGTAACAAATGAGCAAAGCACTTGCATAAGTACTTCAATTTAAAAAGTGCATGTATAGCCAATAATCACATGAAAAAAATGCCCAACCTATTTAACCAGTAGAGAAAGGTGAATTAAAACCACAATGAGGCTTCCAGTCAAGATGGTGACATCAGAAGACATGGCTCACCTCTTCGCACAACCACATCAAAATTACAACTAAAATATAGAACAGCTATCACTCCAGAACATCAAAAACCAAGTTGAATGGAAGTCTGACAACTACAGAATTGAAGAAACAACATCTATCCGGACTGGTAGGAGGGGTGTGGACACAGAATGAGCTGGCCCCACACCCATGTGGATAAAAATTTGGGAGGGATATCTCGGGAGTGAGAAGTCCCAGACCCACACCAGGCCTGTCAGCCCAGGATTGTAGTGCCAGGAAGATAAGTCGCCACTAATTCTGTCTGCAAAAACAGAAGGATTGGGTTGGTCGAGGAGGCTGCTGGAGCCCTAAGCAGTTCCTCTTGGGGAACCCACACATGGACTCACCTACTCAGACTTGCTCCCTCTGAGCTCCAGCACCAGGGTACCAACTTGAGGTGAGCCAGTGGTATATGGAGAGAGACTGAAGTGTCTGGCATTAGGATGAGCAGAGGCCATTTTCCCTTGGCTGAGCCCTCTCCCCACAGAACCAGTAGGCTGGTACCATATCCAAGACTCCATCAGCCTAGCTAACACTGTGTGACCCACCTTGGAGATCCACAGAGGCTCTATCCCACTCAATTTATGGGCCCACCCAGGCTGCTTTTCCATAAGAATGGCTGGTCTTGGCTCCTAAATCCTGTAGAAAATCAACAGATGGTTTCAGTGAGCCCTTGTAGCAACCAGATTCACCTCACAGCTTGGCTTCATCTGGGAATCTCCAAGCCCAGTACAAGTAGCAGCCACCTCAGACTGCTTTACATCTCAGGCAGGGTGTCCCGGGCAAAACACAGATGGGATTTGACCTTGGTTTGTACCACCTGGGAAACCCCAAGGCCAATGCACCCAGTGGACACCTACAGACCACGCTGGAGAACCACCACTCTGCCCCTGCACTGTTGATCCTCCACAGATGGTGGAGGTTGGTGGTCAGAGTTCATAACCAGTCCTTGCAGCTGACTGGCAAATCCCTCCCATTGATCTGTCAACAACAACAAAGATTCAACTACAAAAGGAGGGTGTACCCTGAGTACCAAGCCTGGGTCATAAGGAATGCTGTGCCCCTGGACCCTGTAGGACACCTACTACATTAGGTCACAATACCAAGACAGGCAGTCATAGCAGCTCTACTTAATACATAGAAACAAACACAGGGAGGCTGCCAAAATGAGAAGAAAAAGAAATGTGGCCCAAATGAAAGAATAGATCAAAACTTCACAAAAAGAGCTAAACGAAGTGGAGATAAGCAATCTGTCAGATGCAGGGTTCAAAACGCTATTTATGGGGGTGCCCAAGGAACTTAGTGAGGACCTCGGCAGCATAAAAAAAGACCCAGTCAGAAACAAAGGATACATTAAGTGAAATAAAGAACAATTTACAGGGAAACAACAGTAGAATGGATGAAGCTGAGAATCAAATCAATGATTTGGAACATAAGAAAGCAAAACACAACCACACAGAACAACAAAAAGAATAAAGAATTCAAAAAAGTGAGGATAGCACAAACAGCCTCTGGGACTTTAAGAGATCCAACATTCACCTCATGGGGGGCCATAAGGAGAAGAGAAAGAGCAAGAAATTGAAAATCTATCTCGAAACATAATGAAAGAAAACTTCCCTCATTTAGTGAAAGAAATAGACATGCAAGTCCAAGAAGTGCAGAGAATCCCAATTATGATGGATGCAAAGAGGCCCGCTCCAAGACACATCAGTATTAAAAGACCAAAGGTTAAAGATTAAGAGAGACTCTTAAAAGATAGAAAAAAAGAAGTTAGTTACTGGAAGGTTGCCAGATGGGAGAGGGGTGGGGGAGAATGGGTGAAGAGGTGAGGGGATTAAAAAGTACAAATAGGTAATTACAGAATAACCACAGGAATGCAAAGTACAGTATAGAAAATGGAATAACCGAAGAACTTATACACATGACCCATGGACGTGAACAATGGTGGGGGGACTGCCTGAGGGAATCGGGGGTTCTGGGTGGAGAGGTCAAAGGGGGGAAAATCAGGACAACTGTAATAGCATAATCAACAAAATATAATTTTTAAAAAACCATAATGAAATACTACTTTCACCCAATTGAGTTACAACCAAATGAAACAAAAACTCCTAAAAGTTTAAATGGTGAGGATATAGAACATTCCATCATGGTTAGTGGGAATGTAAAATTATAAAAGCTCTTACTATGACTGCTACACACAGACACCCCTCACCTGTAACTCAGCATTTCCTCTCCTAGACATTATCCCCCCCAAAATAAAGTTAATGTATCAATGAAAAAATGTGTACAAAAATATTTGTGCCAGATTTATTCACTATAACCTACAACTAAAAGCAATGGAAGTGTCTGTTAGCAATAAATGTAAAAACAAATCATGCTACATTTATAAAAATAGAATTTTACTTACCAATAAAAATAATGAATCACTGGTAAACGCAAAATTTGATTAATCTCAAAGTCATTATCTTGAAACAAAGAAACCATACACACAACAGTATATACTATATGTTTTGATTTATATAAAGGTCAAGAACAAGCAAACATAAACTATCTTATTTAGTTAATTTTTACTATCATAATCAGTGCACGTGTTACCAAACCACAGTTGGCATCCTGCTGCCTGCTGCTACCCCTAAGGAAAATTGCACAGGCAAGGCAAAGCTTTGGTGATAAAAGAAAGGAGACTTTACTCAAAAGGTACACAATTTTGGAATAACAGTTTTCCACACACATTAGTCACTTAAGCCTATCAATTAAGGCCAAACTCTTTAACACCTGAGTTCTGTCATTCCCCTGTTAGTTTTTAATTACCTTTTTTTCTATAGGGTTAGTTTACAAAGCAAAACAACACAGGATACACAAGCTACGCAATTTTGGGAGAAGGGCACGCCTCTGCCTCACGGGTCCTCTCCTCTGGAACACGCAGGGAAGAACAACCCTCCCACCTTCTGCCAGGCTAGTCCAACCAGGCTGCGACCAGAGTTCCGTAACCCATCCAAAATCCATCCAAATTCCATCCACATTACCTTTCGTTGGGAAGCGAGGGCGGCTGCCGCCCCGTCACGCAGGAAGCCTCCAGGAAGGAGAGAGAGCAGGACTGAGCCCACAGCCCAGGCGGGGCTCTCCTGGTGTTTCACCTCTTCTGGCCCGTAATTCCATGCGCATCCAGCCTCTCAGCCAATCCCGTCCCAGGCTGTTTACCGTTGCCTGGGCAACTTCCTCCCTGGGAATTGATCAGATCCCTCTGCCTCTCACCTGACCTTTGCGACCCCAGGTCTGTCCAAGTTTTCAGGACACCTGGTACTTTCAGGGCCTAGGACAGCATTGGGCACCCGCGAGCTGCTCATTAATTTCTTTAAAATGAAAGTCTAATCAAATTGTTGAAAAATGATTTAAAAAATGGTCATTTATGCTGCCAACTTGATGTCAGGAAAAAAAAAAAAAAAGGAAAAAGACTCCAGACCTTGCGAATTGGGAGACTCTGCCTCTCTTCTCTGCTTTCTGTAACACGGGCCAACCCAGGTTTCAGACTCTAACAGCGACGTTTCAATGCCGTGTTTGCCACACGCACACACAGTGCTGTCCTGTCACGAAGGTGTCACCTGGCATCTGAGAGGAGAGCATTTCGCTGCTGAGCACCTCCTAGATCCCGGGGGGAAACGCTGGGAAGTGACAGGAGACAGTGACGAGCATCGGTATGAAGGGAAAAATGAAGAGGAGGCGAGCACACCACCCGGGGAGCAGACGGGTGTCAGTCACCGAGCACAGGCGCCCCAGGGCGGCCTGAGGGACCCCGATAATAGGAAGGCTCGTCGAATCCGCACACGTACCCCGTTTGTCACCCTCCCGATGGTGAACTGGGCACTGCCCTGGAGGACGTCGGAGGTTCCCCAGGGCTCCGTGCTGAGTTGTGGCTCCCTGGACTCAGGGAGGAAGGTGGAAATCAGAGCCACAGGGTAACATCGGGTAATTCCTGGAAATCCAGTCCCCAGGAGCCCAGGGTTACCCTGCCTGGTGCTGGAGAAGGAATTTAGACTCTGGTTTTGAGCGACGTTTGGTTAGGACTCATGACGTTTCTATGTTTTTATTTTAACAAATAAACATGTGAGGAAAAGAAAGGCATTGTGCATGAAAATATATTAAAGGAAAAACCATTCAAAACTATTAGCTTCGGGGCCATCCACGAAATGCGTAGGTAATTCTGTTGTGCCTTGTAAACGCATCTCAGTACAGGGTGCTGCTTCTCACTTCAGTGGTTATCGCGTTCGCCTGACACACTAAAGGTCCGAAACCGGGTGGTCACAGTAGTCGCCCACGGCTTTTTGTATTTGTGTTTCTCTTAAATGTCAAAGCCTTCTTGGGCTCTGATTTGAGGTTTCCCATGTCCTTATTTGTGTTGTCAGCCCCGGGACGACTACAAAGGATTTCTAAGCATGAGAACTCAAATCACTGCATATTTGAAAATCAGACTCTTCGCTCTTCAATCGCACCTTAGGAGTTCCCTGTGTCATCTGGATCCATGACCTTTCACAATATATGTGTCACGAATACCTTCTTCCAGTCTATGGCTGGTGTTTTCTCTCTCTCAATGAAGTCTTTTAGTTTTTATGAAGCCCAGAATACCAATCTTTCTTATATGTCCTGTCTATGAAATGTTTGCTTATCTCTGAGGCATGAAGCATTTTCTGACTGTTCTTCAATAGGTTTTATTGTTGGCACTTTTGCTTTTTTGGTCTGTGGACAAGTGGCTTAAAGAAGCTCTTCAGGAAAGACAACCAAATGGCCAGTAAGACATTGAGTTGTGCCATGCCTCAGTTACAGGTAGATGGATGAGTGGCTGATGGGTACATGACAGATAGATGATAGATAGATGACAGGCGATGGACAGGTAAACGATAGATGGATAGATGGATGATTGATGAATGGATGATAGATAATAGATGGATAGATAATACAGAGGATGATGGATAGATATATATCAGATTGATTAGATTGATAGGAGATAGATAATACATAGATAGCTAGGTGACAGATAGATAGACAATAAGCAGGAGATAAAGAAAAGAGGAAGGAAGGAAGGACCTGAGACCGACCCCCATCACCAGGCAGAGGAATTCCAGGTTCAGGCACCTAAGCGGAACCTTGACTCCATACTGGGGCTTTGCTGGTGCAAGTACCAGAGTCCGACCCGCGTCCCCAGATCTGTGCTTCCCGTGGTGCAAGGGCCTGAGCCAGACCTGCCTCTGCAACTCAGAGCTCCCCCCACCGCTCGGACCTGCGCCTGACCGGAGCCTGACCCAGTCACCTGCCCGAAGCTTTCTGGGTGCTGCACCCACTAGCGGGCAGAAACCGTCAGCTGGGCACCGAAAAGCTCCGCGTCCGTGGGGTCAACTTTTAGATGCACTTAGCCCAGAACAGTCCCGGATGGAATTGCAATGAGTTGTGGGTCGGTTTACTTGGGTGTGTGATTGAGACACGTCTGCGGAAGAGACACACGGGGGACCCGGCGTTTGGAACTCGAAGGCAGGGTGTCGTGACAGCCAGCTGTTCTCCTCGGACATTTCCAGGGACTGGCACCCAGCTCAGTTCCAGGAGCGCCCCCAGCAGGCTGTGACCGTGGGGTACTTGCAGGTCGGGAGCCCGACGCTACCCGGAGTCAGGACCATGGACAGCGCACCGTAGATTTGCTGGGGTGTCAAGAGAGGGTTTTCTCGGTATGTTGAGTTGGTGATGTGTAATTTGTTCAGAGTTTTTTATTTCTACCGGATACATTATTTCTATTTGCTTGAGTGCAGGCGGGCAAATGGACGCAATCCCATTGAGGACATACTTCACCATCATGACTATTGGTGTGCTTGCACCTGGTTAGCATCTTCTCATCTTCACTTTTCCAAAAATCTAGTGAAAGAACTTCTCCAAAACTTTCCAAATTAACCTTCATATTTCTCCTAGCACTGTGTACCTTTTTGTTGCAAATTTGTGCTACTTTTCATGGTGACTTGAGTCCGCTGTCTCTTTCACTACAATATAACTTATAAGAGGGTGGATGTAGTGCCCAGTTTTGTTCACCAGTGAAACCCTAGTGCACACAGCAGATATCAATTTAACAAACATGTGAGCTCTTATCATGGTCCTGCCAGGTGGATGTTATCTCAAGTCTGAGATGAAGCACTCGGAGAAGGGGCATCTCTGAGCCCTGGAGTCTCCCTCTGATCACAAACTTTTGGGAAGCTCTGTGTTTGCTGTGGGTTTTCCTGGAGAAGGATAAGGGGAGAAGGGAGCTTTCCTAGAGGGCTTTTTTTTTTTTTAACTATTCAACTTGGACACTTCCTACAAAGATTTGGTTACAGGTTTTTAGCTAAGAGCTGTAGTTAAGGTTGGTTTTTAAAAATCAGTATATTTCTTCATTATTGAAGAATATGTTTATGCTATATGATATGTGAATAGGATATATTCATTCTATTATTTTACAACCAGTTGGTTCTCCAAAAATATTTTCTTAACTACTCATTTCTAGCCTTTAAAAAATGTTCAACCTGAAAGAAGCCTCTTCAACTCTTTTTATGGAGTTTCCAAGATAGTAATTTTATCCAATACTTACTCACTATAAAGCATTTCATTTCTCCCATTTTCATTGTAAATTGTTTCTAGAACTTGTAAGAGAGCACTGGTTCTAAATAGCACCTGCCTGCTCTCTAGGGGTGTCATGGAGATGTGTGGGAATTTTTTGGTCGTCATCATGAATGGCATTTGGTAACTGAGTCCACAGGTGCTATATCCTGAAATAAGCCAGACAGCCCGCCGACTGTCCAGAGTTCCACTTGACTTTTAAATGTCCTTCTGGACTTTACTGTAAGTGAAAATGCTTTATTTTCCCCAAACCTAAAACTAAACTCTCTTTACATATGAATGCAAACATTTTACATAGATTTAAAGGATACCAAGTTGATAAGTTGAGGGACAATTGGTTTTTGTTTTATTTTACTTAGAGAATCATATAATGAAGAGCAGTACCATTTGCCTTGGAGTCACCAATGAGACGTGCCTCTGTCGTGATGATTCTGAGTCCAGGCCCAAGTACACACTAGGGCACATGACAGTGGCAGGTATAGATTAAGCATTCCATAATATTTATTTATGATTTGGTTTTTATTTTTCACTCCCTTCACCCATTTCTCCCACCACCCCACTCTCTGCCCCTGAAAACCACCAATCTGTGCTCTGTACCTGTGAGCTTGGTTTTGTTGTTGTCATTGTTTGATTCTAGATAGGAGAGATCACACATGGCATTTGTCTTTCTCTAGCTGACCTATCGCATTTAGCATAACGCCCTCAAGGTTCACCAGTGCTGTCACAATTTTCAGGATTTCCTTCTTTCTCAGAGCTGAATAATATTCCCTACCACACGGATATGTGGAATATACCACATCTTTATTTTCCCACTTATCTATGGGTGGACATTTACATTGTTTTCATATCTGGGTTGGGTTGTTGCCCAATGAGAAAAATATAAAGCTCTTAGACCCACACTTTCTTTCCTTTTTTGCTTCTTGTCCTTTAAAGCCTCTTTGATTCAAAATGTTCTATAGCTCTCTACGTGATCTTCTCCCCATCATTAGCAGTATGAGATTTAAAAAAATAAAATCTTAGATTATGGATGTTGCTTTAATGACTTTGAAGACTCATTGCAAGTTAAGCAACAGCTAAAATTGTGCCATGGGGTAGCAGCAACAATCCGAGGGAGCATTTCTCTGTAACTTAAACAAAATGCACATAAAGATTAATGAAAGAAAGTCAATCCGCTGAGAAGTTAAACCTACAATCCTCTGATCCACACTCAGGTTCATTTGCATTTGCACTAATGGCTTAGCATGACAGGAATTCTTAACACGACATTTTAAATGAAGCATCAGAAATCATTGCTATACAAGTAACAACTATTTTGAACTTAACATTAAAAAAAACTTTTATTAAGTGAAAGGGTAGTTAGTTCAGTTGGTTAGGACAGGGTTTGAAAAACTCAAGATTGTGAGTTTGATGCCCATATTGGTCATAGGTTTGTTTATTTTCTTGATTCTTAACCGGTACAAAGCAGAGAATAACATATAATGCACAATGTCCTAAGAAGTTTCAAATCCGTCGCTCTTGCTATCATTTAATTCAATGATGACCCAGTTCAGTTCCTATGAATTCGATATTTCCCCAGACACTGGATCGTTCTCTTCGCTCCAGGAGCAGCGGCTGAGCAGAGAGCTGCAGCCGCGCAGGGCAGAGGGCTCAGAGGCGAGAGCTCTGCCTGATGGAAAAAACAAAAAAGTGGAAAAGATAACTGGCAACTTTTTTAGAAGTTTATTTGATTTTAAATTGTCTTTCCAAATAGCAACTAACCTTTTTCAAATCAACAAGAGATACAAGGCAAAAAGAAGTTCTTAAAAGGTAGTTTTTCCATGTCTCTGAAAACTCTGATTTAACCGACGGCCCTGATGGCCCTGGAAGAAGCGCCACGAAAGGTGGGTCTGTTCAGGACGCTTCCTCTACCCACGTGTCTTTTCCATGAAGACTCTGGTGTAAAAGGTGTTGGCGGGCATGGGACAGGTGACCGTCCACCACTTAATTCTAGAGGAGGAAAAGCAGACGGATTCCATACCTTAAAAACTGTCGGGGGAGGGGGCGGGGGCGTTGAAAGGAAGAACTATATCATCAAACAGTTTATAGAGATATGCCAACCTGCAGGTCCCATGGTGTAATGGTCAGCACTCTGGACTCTGAATCCAGCGATCCGAGTTCAAGTCTCGGTGGGACCTCGCTGTGTCACTTTTGCCACATTGTCTCTGTACAATCCGCTTTCTTGTGCATACTAACCCCGGCTCCCAAGCTCATTTCCGATATTCCCACCTCGCCCGGTGTCTGCAATCACCAGCCAAAGAACAGGTTAATGCTTGGTGTGAGCAATTTGTTTCTTGGGGGCGGGGCGGGGCGGGGCGGGGCGGGGCCCCGGAGAAAGCTCAAGAGAAAATGCACACGAGAAGCGCCCGAGTTTGCTGGAACTGGAAATCTCTAGAAAAAAAAGGTAAAAATGAGGAGACAGGTGGTCGGCGGGAAGAGCGAGAGGAAATGTGGGGATAGTCGTGGACCGAGAAAAGTGAGGATGGGACTTAAGAAAAGGATTATCCCGAGACAACTAGTGGAGGAGGCGGAGAGAAAACTGTGCGTCCGAGAGACCGCAGAGGGGCGGAGCCCGAGCTCCCAGCTCCGAGCTGTGGCTGTGGCGGGGAGGGGGGGCGGGGCGAGGGCGGGGGCGGGGCGAGGCGGGGCGAGGGCGGGGAACCAACCACAGGCCGCGGGCGGATGCTGATTAACATGCGGCCCCCCCCCCCCCCCCCCCCCCGCTCTGCACGCTGCCCCGGTTCCCCGAGCATAAATAACCCGGGGGCTTCTTTCGAACTAGATGGCGAAGTTTTATTCAGGGGTCTTAAGCGAACTGCAGTTCTGGAGACACCATCAGGAAATACCCGGACTGTTCCACAGAAAAAGAACAGTTGAGCGTTTTTATAGCAAAAAGCACGTTATTGAGAAGCATCAGTCCTGCATTCGTAGCCTCCGGATTGGTAGCGGCCGGATATCCGGTGGCCTGGAACAGCGTTTCATAAATTCTTCCGAGGATTGATTATCCAAGGATTTCTGTACGTCGGGGCACGGACGCGCAACTGAAGATCTCAAAAGTTTAAGTCCTCAGGGTAATTAAAGGAAGATAACAATGATTCTGCAGGTTACGGCCCATTCTGATTCAAATAATCTTGTTAGCTTGACTGTAGTGTCTCCATTTCTTCCCTTCACTCTTCCCTCACCAGCGAGGGCGCGCAGGCTGCTGCGGGCGCGCCGCCCCTCGGCTCCCCGCAGGTCCTCGTGGGGCCCGCAGCCAGGAGCCTGCTGTGCAGAACGGGAAGCTGGGTCGCCCCGGCTATTGCTAGGACGTTTGGTTTTGGACAGAGGCCAGATGGAAGAAACATATGGACGGGAGAAACCAGCTCCAGCGTTAGAAAGATCTTAGAGGTGGGGGAGGGAGTGTAAGGCGGGTAAATGGTAATGGCAAAAAGTACAAATGGAGGATAGGGGAAGGGGAGGCCCCAGGACTCAGCGCAAAGCTTCCCGGACGCGCCTGCCTGACCACGTGCCTCTCCACCTTTGTTAAATTTGGTACAACCTCCGGCTGGCAGGTTACCCCAGGGCTAGAAATACTCCGTCTTGACAAGAAAACAGTTGGAAATACTGGTGTCTCCCTGTAAACAAGACACAGGGCTACACAAGACATGATTTCATGCCGGAGGAGATGATAAATTCCTCATCTACTAACAACATTTCACCTTTAATGAAAAGGGACATTATATGTCAAGGAAACAATGCTTTACTTTTCTTACACTTACTCAGACACATAGGAAAATCAATCTTTTGTCAAAAATAACATGTACCCATATTTTCCCTGGCCAGGTGGCTCAGTTGGTTGGAGCATTGACCCATACACCAAAAAAAAATAATGTGTACCCATATTTTGTAAAGGTATATTTTTATGTGATTGCAAGTTCCTTGCTCGCTATTAGTTTCATTTATTGCTGCCATTTATTAAATTTAGATTAACAGTGGAAATGTGTTGAAGAGTCTACTTTAAATAATGCACCTTAAATAATTTTAAGAGCACCATTTGTAAGCCCCACGCTTGTTTGAAACCACAAACGCGTGGTCTTTTTGCTGTTAATATCCACCAAATTATTCCAGCCATAATAAGTTTTTATCTGTGGATGCATGAAGTGGTGGGGAAAAATACCCCCAGCCCTTTCACTAAAAGACACATTTCCAATGCAATTATACTTTACATATATAGTAGCTTCTCAAATTTATTTATTCATATATTTTATTGTACGCTACTATTAAATGTGAAGGTAATTTGAGTTCAGAAGAAAAATGCTTAAACAGATGCATAGTCACTGGAAATACCTAAAAAAATTAGATTTCACTGTATGAAAGTACTTTGCTGTGCATAGTGGCTTGATAGGGTTTTGAGCCTAAAATACATGATATTAGGATATAATTCCATGGCAGGTATGGAATATAAAAATATGCTTGTGGGAGAAAACATATTCTTGAAAATTTTTTAACTGCAAAGCCTCCATAAAAAGGGGTAGAAGGAGGAAGAGGGTGAGGGCAAAGAGGAGGACAGAGGAGGGAGGAAGGGAAGGAAGGGCTGCAGGGTTTAAGCTGAAACTGAGGAGTGAACAGAGGGAAGGCGGGCGAAGCGCAGGCAGAGGGGAGGTCTAAGCAGTGTCACAGAGAATGAAATTCGGGAGTGTGGGGAGAAAAGAAAGAATTTCACCTTGACTGGGAGGCAAGTGTGAAGACTGAAGAAGGACAATTGAAGCTGCAGAGGGCAGATTAAGATACGGAGAAAGGTGCAAAGGCCTGCTTCCCTGTGAACATTCTCTAAGATGTCTACAGTTAGCTACATGTCAGGGTCAAAGTGCAAGGCTTTGTGGAAAGTAACACTTAAAGGAGTATTCAAAAATACGAGTTTCTGTGGAACAAGGGGGTTCAGTGGTTAAGGCAAAGGAGTACTAATCCATTGTGCTCTGCACCCATGGGTTTGAATCCCAGCCTTTTTGGGCGCTCAGGAATGGAGATGTGTGTTTTCTGCTCTTTATCTCTGAGCTGCCAAAATAAAACTTACACCTTACACAACTTTCCTGCTTCTTCTTGCCTCTCCCTTCACTCATTTGCTTCTCACATAGTGTAAATGCTCTGCTGTCTTAGAGCTCAATTCCATGAACTTCAGCTGGTGACTCTCAGGCGAGGAGTAAATTTTGGAGCCAAAGCATTACAGAACCGCAGGACGGGTCCTGTTGCCCGCTGTCGTCCTCTAGGCAAAATTCCAGAGGCAAAAGTTTGTTGGTAAAGGAAAGGAGTCTTTATGCAAATACTTCACAATTTTGGAGTAACACCTTTCCACTGTGATAGGGGTTAACTGATAGTCTCTTGAGCCTATCAATTAAGGCTAAACTCTTTAATTATAGTTTTAATCACTTAAGCCTATCAATTAAGGCTAAATCTAATACCTGAGTTCTCCTAGCATTTCCTCCTGTTCATTTTTATCTTATTCCTATAGGGTTAGTTCACAAACTAAAACAACATAAGATACAAAAGCTACACAATTTTGGAAGAATGGCAGACTTCTGCCTCGGATCTTGTCCTCTCTGGAACAGCCAGAGAAGAATAACCCTGCCACCCTCTGCCAGGCCAGCCGGATCCTAAGCTGTACCCGGAGTGCCTGCCACTCAAAATACTACCCATTGGGAAATGCAAGCATCCTCCAGGGAAAGAGAGCTAGAAATAGCCAGCGCGGAAGCCCAAGAGCCCTTCTTTTATTTCAAATCTTCTAGCCCACAATTCCATTCTGGAGGAGTTCAACTTCTCAGCCAATTGCATCCTAGAATGTTTACCATTGCCTCCGCCAACCTCCTTCTACGGCCCCTGCCTGCTTCTCCCAGGTGATCTGATCAGATCTCCCTATATCAAAAGGAGCAGTCAAATCTTTGGCCAGACACTGCCTCCTCATTTCTCTGAATAATTGACAGGTTTACATATCACTTTCTTCACTTCCTCAAGTCAGGGTAATTCTTATGTTTCTTTGTTTATTGTCACAGCAGTGCCCTGAGGGAGTCTGCTGCTAAGTGCCCTACAAGAAATGTGAAAGGACCTCCTTCAGGTTGAAATAAAAGGATACTAGATAGGAACTTGAAGTCATTTGAGAAAATACAGAACTCCAGTAAGAGTAACTACACAGGCTAACATCAAAGCTAGTATACTTGTTTGTTTGTTTGTTTTCTAACTCCTCTTTTTCCAGCCCAGGTGATTTAAAAGGTAAATACATAAAATAAATCTATATTCATGGGCACACAATGTATAAAACAATTTGTGGCGACAACAAACTTAAAGACACATAGATGCAGAGGAGCAGAGTTTTTGTATTCTATTGAAGCTAAGTTGGTAAGTTTCTATCAACTCAAACTATATTGTTTTAAATTCAGGATGTTATTTATAATTGCTACAAACTCTAATTAACCACTAAAAAATATCTAAAAATACAACAACAGGCCCTGGCTCCTGTGGCATCCTCCTGCAAAGCAAAAGGTCTCTGGTGATTCTGGTCAAGGCACAGGCCTGGGTTGCAGCTGGTCCCCAGTGGGGGTGTGTGAGGCAACCAATCCATGTTTCTCTCCCTCCCTTCCTTCCCCTCTCTCTAAGAATAAATAAGTAAAATATTTTTAAGAAAAAGGTACAAACAACAGGAATGAGAAAATTATCAAAATACTACACTACAAAAAATCAACTAGACATCAAAGAAAGCAGTAATGAAAGAAATTAGAAACAAAGATGATATAAGAAATACAAAAAACAAAAAGCAAAATGACACAAGTAAATTCTTCCTCATTGGTACTTTAACTCCAACTGTAAATGGATTACATTTTCCAATCAAAAGACAGAAATTGGTTCAATAAACAATGTTAAATGATTTGATGATATGCTGTCCATGAGATATTTAGATCTAAGTCATGATTAAACTGATAGCAAAAAGATGGAGAAAGATATTCCATGCAAATAGTAACCAAAAGATAGCTGGGGTGGCTATAATAATATTAGACAAAATAGACTTTAAGTCAAAAAACTGCGACAAGACACAAAGAAAGATAGTATATGCTGATAAAGGATCAACTCGTCAAGGAGGCACAACAGACACATCATACCACAGAGCTCCAAATGTATATGAAGTATATGAAGTGAACATTAACAAAATTAAATGACTGACAGAACATTTGCAAAGAAGACTTAAAAGGAAATGGAGAACTTGAACAATATTTTAAGTCAACAAAATCCATTGATATATGTAGAACACTACACCCAACAACAGTCAAATACACATCCTTCTCAAGTGCACAAGAAACAGTCTCCAGAACAGAACTTATATGAAGCCATACAAGTCTCAGCAAATTTTTAAAAGGTTGAACTAATACGTCTTCTCTGATCACAATGGAAGGAAGCTAGAAAGTACCTGTCCTGAGGAAAGAAGCCCAAAACAGCCCAGATGATTGAAAAGAGTGAAGAAGTATCAGAAAAAATCTGAAAGTTTACATTGATTAATATAAATATCACTCTGCACAAGGGGGCCTTTGGGGTATTTAGTGTTTCTTAGGTGCTGGTTATACTGATGTGTTCAGTGTGAGAAAATTCAGTGAGCTTTACCCTGATGTTCAGGGTACTTCCCTGAATGTATGTTATTCTTCAGTAGAAAGTTAAAAAAGCTAAAAACGTGTGATCATCTGAAGACATCATTATTTGGGTGAAATGCAAGTTTCTAAGTGGGAGAAGATATAGCAATACAAAATCCTCACAGTGAGAACAGCAACAGCAACAAACACCTTCTATAACTCAATAAGAAAAAGGAAGACAAGTCAAAAGAAAACATAGAAAAGATGACAAGCTTTCCAGGTGAAAAAAAGATCTTTCATTGGTCAAGGTCATTTCATTTGCTCCTCATAACAACCCTGGGCAGGGACACGAAGACCAGCAACTTGGAAAGAAATATATAACAAAAGTCTGAAGGTGTTTCTCCATATTAACCCAATGATTTCACTTTTCAGTTTCAATCCTTTGGAAACACAGATGTGCATAAAGATTTTCATAGAGAGATGTTCATCTCAGCATTAGTAAGAAAAATACTTGGAATATCAAAACAAACTATAATCTTTAGTTCATTGTAACAAATATCTGTGAGCTTAATGCGTTTAGTATTTGTGAACACAAAGCAGACGTGAAGTTCATGGTCCCTGAGTATCTTCCATTTGGGCAAAATACGTGGACTTTTCAGAATTATAGTTTCAAAGATATTTGTTGTAATGGGAACAAGTACATTAGTGTAAGATTAAACAAAAAGTAATATTTAAAAATATGTAATATATCCCATGTAAAATAAAATTATTCAGCAAATTCTTTCTGGGTGCCTTCTATTGAATGGGCAATGCCTACTCACCCCAGCCTAGTTTTTTCTCTTTCATTTCCCAGAATGTTGGCACTGTAGGACACGACACACATGTGTCAGGGGGTAGAGATGAACTGATCAGAAACCAGCCTAACGAGCAGACTCTTAATAGGGTCCCCATAACCACCACCCCACCATTAGTCATGCCCTTGTGTGATCTCATCCCTTGAGTGTCTGGCACAAGCTGTGACTTTCTTGTAACAGACAGAATCTCGTGAAGGTGACAGGAGGTGTGAGGTTATGGAAACATGACTATGTGACTAAATTATATGACATAGTATCACCCATTTATTTTGCTGGAGCAAACAGCATGAATACTTAAGAGTCACAGAGACCTGGGTTAGGGTTCCAGTCTGGTAACTGGTCATATGAGAGGAAGAAGCCCAGACTTTGGAGCCATTTGGGTTGAAATCCAGAGTCTCACGTTCACTACTTGGGTGGGCTTGGGCAAGTTGCTCGACATCTTTCTGCCTCTGCATTGGCCTGCGTTTCCCAGTCCTTTCTACATCATTGACATCTACAGTATTTTGACAATTTTCATTTTATTAACCAATTTAAGATGACTCATTTTTCTAATTAGGCCTCTTCAAAGGTATCCACAAAGCAAAACAGGAGATAGATGTCTTCAGGGAGTTGTTCTTGTCCTTTTTTCCCTTCAGGATGCTAAGAAGTGCTAAACAATGTGTTACAGCTCATTCACAGGCCTGCCACTGGTTCCAGAGCCTTGTATCTGCCCTTGCTTCCCCACTCTGTTCTCAGGCCCAAGAGGCCTCCTGCCCTGCCTGTCCCACCCGCCTGGGGGAGAGGTGAATGTGGAGGAGTAACTTGAGGTGCAAATCAAAAGGAAAAGGAGGTGTGAGCTTTGGTTCCCTAACTGAGCATTTCTTGCTGCTACTGTGGGTAACACGGCGTAAGCTGTAGGGAGAAGCAAGGTTGCACCACCCTGCCTGCCCCTGCTCTGACCCTTCTTTCTCCTGACAAGTCCTCCCTTAAGGCCCAACAGCTTGAAAATTGGCATTTGTAGCCATACTGTGGTGCAACTTGACTCATCCCATCAGCTAGGCCCCAGGCTTACGTTGCATAAGTAAGTCTGGTTCTATCCTCAGAGCACTGCTCCTGCAAGTCATTCCTTCTCCAAGCTCCACTGAAAGCATACCGGACCATCCCGTTAGACTCAGGGAAGAGGAGTCTCTGCATACACCCTGGAGAATGGTGAGTGAAGACGTGACAAGCAGTCAAGGCCCACCTGCCCGCTCCCAGCCTGGAGGCACGCTGGCCCAGAGCTCCCCTGTTCTGGATGAGGAGTGACCTGTGGATCTGACAGGCGGAGTCTTCACTCACCAATCTCTTGGGAGCTAAACTGGCAGAGAGAAGGATGGGTCTGGAATGCCACCTTTCCTGGAAAACAGTGAAAACAGTTTGGTCGGAGGAAGTGGCACCACACCCTCAGGACTGACCGTTGGTCCTGGAGGAAAAGCTGGTTCCAGGTCAGATTACATCAGAACTCCTCCGGGAACCCACTGAGGAACAACGCAGAAAGAATGAGGACTCAGCATTGTCAGGAACCAGAGAGAGGGAGCCACTTCTTAGAACCAAATAAAAGCTAAGACTTAAAATCCATTCTTCCTCCCAAAGATGCAAGGGGTGAGGGGCGGGGCCGTACCTGTTGCCTTCCTGGCACGTCTGTTCCCTGGGGAAAGCTGGAGGCAGTGTTCTGACTGAGCCCACACCTGAGGCAGAGAGCAGTGCACAGGAGGGGAAGTTTCTGTTCAAGTCCGGATCTCCCACCCGGTTTTTTTCTGCCATCACCACTAGACATCTTGGTACCCACTTTCCAGAATTTAGAGGAGGGGCCACAGGTGAACATACAGCTCTAGCCTTAAATCTGGGTACTTTTGCTTTACAAGATTAGAAGATACTGAGGCTCTTCCGGACAGCACTGAGGTCCGAGTCAGGGTGACAACGAGGGACCGGGGCTATTTCTTGTGGGTATGATGCCTTCGGGAGTGCCCTTGTTCTCGGTTCTTGGGAGTTTTTGGTTTTGCACCAATGGAAAATGAAGGGGCTGATGATTTAAAAGACCCTCTCCCAACGGAGCCCTTGGCAGGTGGAGAGGGATTCCCAAAGCTACTGCCCGTCTTAACTGGCCTAGGGACAGGGATGCTGTGAGCTAAGGGGAATGTGGGGGGACCCCCAAGCATAGTCTTCCTTGCAGAAATGCTGGCCCTCCCCGAAGCAAAAGGGGTGCCCTGGCTGGTCAGGCCCTGGGTGTTCTGACTCCAGCCTTTACCAAACGGTGTGACCGCGTGAGTGGTCCCACTTGGCATTGCTCCAATGGACAGCACCCTGGCCTTAGAGCTCATGTTTGGGACTCCAGACTCCCCACAGTCCATAGGGGTCACTAACCCCCCAAAGGCAAATGGTCGTGGGGCTGTGCTGCCGAACACTGAGCCACGAGCCGCACTCTGGCGGGTCTCGGTGATACCTCCAAAGCCAGTGGCGCCCGCTGGACCGAGGGGGAAACCTGCTGGGGTGCTGCCTGCATCTGGCTGGATGCTGGCAGGGGCGTGGAAGGCGTGCACTGAGGGTGTCAACACCACAAAAGCTGACTGTGTGGGGCTGCTGAGGGCTGGCTGAGCTGGGCTTGGGGTGGGGGATGCCACAGCCGAGTTTCTAAAAACAGAACTACTGAAGCCTGGGCCAAGGGCTGGTTGGGCGGCCCCTTGCTTTTGCTCACCTGCAGCCCCAAATGCAGGCTGAGGGGTGGCTCCCGGGGATAGGGGGAAAGGTGGCTTTGAGCTTGACCCCAAAGGAGCTGTGACTACTGAGGTCGGATTGGAGATGCCAGATAACAGTGTGGGCTGGCCTGAGGTTATGAGGGCGGAGGCCGACAGAGGGCTGCCCTTGCGCTTAAAGTTGGCAGTGCTTTTCCCAGGGGATGTCTGGGCAGCCCTGGGAGGAAGCCGGCTACAGATGCTGGCTGTGTGTGCCACAGGAATGGTGGCATGCTGGGCAGGTGGGACACTGAAGCCTGTGCCTGGGGAGGAGCTGGCCCTGAAGCCACGGGAAGCCCCAAGGGGAAAAGTGTGAGAAGTGGAAGGGACAGAGTAAGTGTCGCCCACAGCACCAGTCACATCCGCTACATCCAGATCCAGAGGTGGCTTGAAAGAAGAGTCTTTGGATGTGCTTCTTGGGGCGGTGGATGTGGCCACAGAGGCAGCCTTGACCAGGTCCTGGCAGAGGTGGGTGCAAGCAGGAGGAGCTGGAGGAGAGGCCTGCTTGAAAGAGGGAGCTGTCACGGGCACACTTTCGAGCGGTTCTATGCCGCCAAAGATGGGCTCGAAGGTGGGCACCGAGATGCCTGGAGGTGAACGTGCCGCAGCTGTGACTGAGACCCTGGGCGGTAAGGCGTCCCCAGTCTCACTGGTGGGTGGGGGCCCCGGAACGGGTTTCCATGAGGGGTCAGCAGAAGTTGCAGCAGGAGGTGCAGACGCAGAAGGACGGTGAGCTGGTTTCCTCGCCGTTGCAAACAAAGTCCTCCGTGTAGAGGGCAATGCAGAGGTCACGGTGGGTGGGTCTGGGGGCCTGGCAGACCTGTCAGCCTGCCTGGTCGGAGGCCGCCGTGTGGTGACAGTGACAGGTGATGCGGGAGAAGCAGGGGTCATAAGGGTGACGGCGGCTGTGGGCTTTTCGTCCCAAGAGGGACCTGGAAGGGGCTCTGACGGCGAGCACAAGGGTGGGGCCAGCAGGCTGGCTGTCTTCAGAGATGAGTGGGCCACGCTGGTTTCCTCTCCCCTCCACTGCAGGGAGGCCAGTGGGCCTGGAGATGCCACCTGAAGATGTGTGCCCTGGGTTGGAGCTGTGCCTGCACACTCCAGGGTGACAGATAGGGGAGGCCCTGTGGTGACCTCTGTTGTACCCTGTCTGGTTTTGCTGCCCCACTGGAGTCCAGCTTTCATCCCCAAGGCCGGGTCCTCAGCAGGGACTGCATCACCAAGCTGGGGAGGTGGGCTCAGGGACAGCGGGGTCCCAGGACGACAGCGCGGCCGTGGAAGAGCCTCCTTTTGCTGCCCGCCGCTGCCAGACGCTGCTCCGGACCCCTCTGACGCCAGCGGGGCCGCAGAGTGATCCTGCTGGCCGGTTTTCCTTTTCACCGGCCACTCGGGCATCTGGAAGGATGAACGGAGAAGGTTTCTCTTCCAGGGCTCGGAGAAATCTCTGGAAGAGCTGTAAGAGCTCGTAATTGCATTTCTTTTGGGACGGAGGGGCCGGCCTGCGTGGGAGCTGCCCGAGGAGCTCGCGGGGGAGGAAGCGGGCCTCCTCCGCAGGCCGTGGTCTGAGTTCCAGGGGCCCAGGCTTCTCCCCAGAGGCCCAAGACTCGGCACGAAGGAGGCGAGGTCTCCGCTTCCCGTCAGAGGCTTAAATGCCGACGGCCTGGCGTCTGGACTCCTCCGCTTACCGTCCAGCCTTTCGGGAGGCGGGGACGGTGTTTCTTCCAGCCGCAGCCTCCCTTTCTTGCTGTCTCTGAGGGCCCTGAGCACTGTCTCCCTCGCGCGTGGGTCCGGGGGCTTCTCAGGAGGCGAGGGCCCCGCTAAGCCGATGGCCTGCGCCGGGGCCTTGGCGGGGAGCCCTCTCCGAGGAGTGATGGTGACGGTCACCGGGCTCCACACTGCCCTGGGGTGCCGAAGCGACCAAAGAGTCCGCTTCAGGTAGCTTTCCCACCAGTCTGAGGCGAGGGGCCCCACGATGGAATTCTGGGGCCGCTTCATGGGAAAGCGCTTCCAGGCCTCATTCACCACCCACGAGGCGGGGTCGGCAGGGTCCCAGGTCCTCGGCCTTGCCGCGGGTCGGAGCCGAGGGGCAGGGTGGGCGCGGTGGACGTGCTGCACCCGGTGGACCTGGTGAAGGGCCTGACAGGGCCGGCGGGCCACCGGCGTCTGGGCCAGGTCTGCGCGCGCCTCCGCCGGGGGCGGCGAGGGTCGCGGCTTACCCAGGTAGCTGCCCATGAAGGGCCCAGAGGGGGCGCCCAGAGGGGCGGCTCGGGGACTTCGAGGGTGGTTTCGGCCTCCGCGGTTTCCGACATCTGCCGACCCCACCGAGTCCCGGCGCCGAGTTCCGTGACGGTTGGGATCCGGGCGCGAGCGAAGTGCGAGGGTCTCGGGGCGCTCGACACCCGCAGGCCCCGCGACCCTAAGTCAGCGCCGAGTGAGACAGGGACACGCGGGACCCCGTAGGCTCTGCTGTTTGAGGCCTAAGTCGGGAGCTCGGGCGAGGCGAGGATTTCGAGGGGGGTCGCGGAGCACGGGCCCGGGACCGAGTGGCCGAGGTCACCGAGACTCCTAGAGCGGGCGCGAGCGGGCGCGGGGTCCCGGGGTCGGAGCGGGAGCCCCGGACTGCAGGCCCGTGGGGGCGCCCGCGCAGCCCGAGGGCGGTCGTGGCACAGCCGCCGGGGGCACTGGACGCCCGATTTGCCGGCTCTTCTTTCCCGCTGCCCCTGCCTCTCTGCGGCCGGCAGGCGCCAGTCGCCTGTCGGGAGGGCCGCTCCGGGCGCAGCCACCTCCGGCCTCACCCGGGCTCGCCTCCCGCGCGGAACCCGGGGCGCCCTCCCACTGCTCGCCCGAGTCAGGCGGGGCCTCGGGACGTCTCGTCTGCCCACGCGGAACCCGAGCCCCCGCGAGCGCCGCGGGTCCCGAGCCCAGCCCACCCCGCCTGGTCTCTCCGCTCGCGGCCCCACCTGGCGCAGCGGCCCGGAGCTCCGCGAGCGGAGGCGGGTGGGGGACTTCCGCACCCGCTTTGGGCAAGATGGGTTCTGAAGGGAACTCATTTTCCGGCGGCCTTTCTCGAAAGAATCGGATTCCGTCTGGGCCGACTTCATTCTTATTAAAAGGATCCGTTTTAGTAACCTTTAAAAGTTACTTGGCTTTGAAATTTTCAGCACGTCAGTCACACACTTGACTCTGGTTTCGCAAACTAAACGAGACCTTATGGTGTTTGTGTAAAAACCGGCCATTCGATTTCTCCGTAGTGACTGTATCCAAGTTAGTCGGTCGTCTATTTTCCCCTTTAAAATGATATGTTTTCCAATTTTAAAAATTTTTAGAAAAAAGCATTTTATTGTTTTATAGTAAACGATCACAGTCTACTCTTCATTCGGCATGTTATTTCTGTAGCCAGTTTTGTTTTTCCCCTTTTTTAACTTTTTCGTTGGTAGCCAGTTTCAGTTAAACTTAATATGTGCACTTTGTTTTCACAGTTCGTTGTATGGATTCATTCCATTTTCTTCCTCAGAAATACGGAAGACAAAGCACACTTATTCCGTAAACCACATCCATCGCCTTGCAGCTGGTCCCCGCGCGCGAGGGCAGTTCGCCGGGTCCAGGTGAGCGCGACGCCGACTCTCCTCTTAATCTGCGTGGACTTTCTGGCCTGGGTGCGCGTCTTCCCGCCCCCCTTCCTTCCTTTTTGGACGTCAGGGAGGGACACCTCTTCCTGACCCAGGTTGACCTTCACTTTTGGCTGAAAATTCTTCCCTCCAGGGTGTCCCTGCTCGGCTGGAAGGACAACGGGAGGGGACGTGGAAAGTGTGTCCTGTCCCCTGTCCCGATGGGGCTCCACGCTCAGAGGGTGCTGCCTTCATTCCGGGGTGGGTGCGCGTCGGGAGAGGAGACGCGGGTGAAAGGCCCAAGAAAAAACCTTTCCGGACTCCCCTTTTCTTTCCTTCCTTTCCCGCCTCTCTCTCCCGCGCAGGTCGGAGACCCGCGCTTCCACGAGCAGACGGCCCACGCCCTCACCTCTGGGCCTGCGCTTTTCCAACCCGACAAAAAGTCCAAAATCGGGGGTTTCTCTCCCAGGAGACGTTTGTTGAGCAGAGCAGACCTGGGGGGACCCTCTTGGGCAGCATCTGAGGGGTCGCCCAGACACTCTGCGCCTGGGGAAACAGATAACTTAACCGCCTCGTTTGTTTCCTGTCATAAGTCTTACAGACAGTCTGTTGGATAAAAGAGGGCATTTTAATTTGCTTGCAAGGGCGCAATTTTCACAAGGCAGGTGCCCCTGGAATACAGAGAGTAAACTAGATGTATTGTTCCAACTATTACATGGTGACCACGATTTCTACTGGATGTTGTTTGGGGCCATTTAGAGTAATAACAAGAGCAATAATAATAGGACCTCCTTTTCCCATTTCTTATATTCAGAGAGCAGAACTTTCAGGAAGTCCCTGAACACCGACACTTGTTTCTTAGCAGCTGCCTCTGTGCAGACGCTGCACAGGACCCATTTACAAGGTCGTAACCTTTTATCTTTAGGAATGTAGGTTTATGACTGTGACCTTTAAGACTGGCTGTCTCTGCTCTGGCTGGTGTGGCTCAGTAGGTTGGGCCCTGGTCTCTGAATGGGAAGGTTGTGAGTTCCATTCCTGGTCGGAGCACATGCCTGGGTTGCAACCAAGTCCCCAGTTGGGGGCATGTGAGAGGCAGCTGATTGATATTCTTCTCCCTCCCTTCCTCTCTCTAAAGATAGATAAAAAGAGCTTAAAAAAAGATTTGCATTAGGTGACTACCTTAATTATTAAAAAATATTTTTTAAAAATTGGTTGTTCTTTTTCATTTAGCACAATGTCCTTGAGATCCGTGTCAGCTGTTGCATGTATCAATAATTCTTTTTTTTAACCACTGAGTAGTATTCCACAGTGTAGATATACCATAGTGCTTAATCATTCTCCTATTGAGGAACTCTTCAGTTGTTTCCAGGTTTGGGCTATTACAAAGCTTCTATGAATAGTAATATGCAGGTTTTGGTGTGGGAATACGTTTTCATTGTTCTGAGATAAATGCTGGATTGTATGATAAGTGTACTTTCTGCAGAGTGGCTGTAGCATTTACAAGGTGTGACAGTTACAGTGTCTCTGCATCATTGTGCCATTGGCAGTGTCATTATTTCTTAATTTATCTCTTCTAACAGGTGTGTGATGAAAGCTCATCATAGTTTTAATTTACATCTTCCAAATGATTAGTGATATTGAACATCATTTCATGCGCTTGTTTCCCTTTTGTATATCCTGTTTGGTGGAATGTCTCTTCATCCCTTTTGCTCACTTTCTAATTGGATTGATTGTTGTTTTACTGTTGAGTCTTGAGAGTTCTTTGTATATTCTAGTATGAGTCCATTGTCACATATATTGTTTGCAAATATTTTCTGCCAGTCTGTAGCTTGCCTTTTTATCTTCTTAACAAGGTCCTTTGCAGAGCAAGTTTTTAATTTTGATGAAATCCAATTAGTCAAAATTGTCTTTTATGGATTGTGTTTTTGGTGTCATGTCTAAGAACTCTCCACAAAGCCCCAGGTCCCCAGATTGTCTATGCTTGTTTTCTAAAAGTTTTCTGTTTTACTTACATTTATGAACCATTACTTACATTTATGAACCATTTCCGTTAACTTTTAAGTAATATGTTTTTCTTGCCTATGGATATCCAATTGTTCAACTACCACTTTATTGAAAAGACTAAGACTTTTCTTACTCTACTGAATTGCTTCGAAACTTTTGTCAGAAACAACTTAGTGTACTTATACATAGTGATTTCTGGGTTCTCTACACTGTTTCATCGACTTATAAGCCTATCACTCTGCCACTAATGCACAGTCTTTATTACTGTGTCTGTATAAGTTTTGAAGTCACAGGTGATTTTTTTCACTCTCTCTCTTTTTCAGAGTCATTTTAGTTATTCTAACCTATTTGTCTTTCCATTTTGGAATACTTATGTCTATTTCTACAAAAAAAAATCACACCTGGGTTTTTATGGGAATTGTGTTAAACTTATGTCATTTTGAAAAGAGTTGACACCTTTCCTACACTGAATCTTTAGATCAATGAACACAGAATACTTCCCTATTTATCTAAGTCTTTGACTTCTTTCATCAGCATTTTGTAGTTTTCAGTTTGAACAGGTTCCAGTAGATTTGCATCTAATATTTACTCTCTCTCTCTCAATGTAAGTGATATTATCTTTTAGTTCTGGTGCCCACGTGTTTATTGCTTGTATAGAAATACAATTGATTTTTGCATTTTGATCTTGTATCCTGTGACTTTGCTGAGCACACTTATTAGTTCTAGGTATTTTGTTTGTTTTTAAGTTCCTTGTGATTTTCTACATAGACCATAGTACTATCTTCAGCTGGAATGGGAAGTATAATCTTTCAGCAGAGAAGGAGGGGGAAATTCATATTTCTAAAGAAAAAAAAAACAATCCACTGAGCAGTCAACTGCACCATCAACACATAATTGGCCAAAATTGCAAAATGAATGGTACAGTATTCCCATATTTCTGGATAGGCTATTTCAACTAAAGACCATACTGCAGTATTGATCAAACGACTCCCTACCATTGTGCTTATCACTAGAATGTGACATCATCATGGTGTGTGGTAGAGCTTTCCCCAACTGCCAAGCAGTTCAGCTGTAAGAGTGAAGAGCTGAAAATCTAAACGTGCTGGGTTTTGACACGGCAAATACTTTACTCAATAAATACAGTTTTCAGATCCTTTTGTAAAACACCCTTGTCTACAGGGATAGAGTTTTTACATGCCATAGACTGTAAGCCTGTTGTGCTATGTTCCTGTCATACTTCTCTGTACCAAATAGTTATACACACTGAAAATTGATGTTATTCCCTGTGACTCCAAATCTGTGTTAAAAATACTTCTTATAGATTGTGTTATATTTGCAGTTGCTTGTAGTGCACAATCAACCGAGGTATAGTACATGGACAATAATTTTAAAGTCCCTTTAATGGAAGTAAATGTGGAATTTATCACCTCCTTCTCCATGAAATAGTGTAGGAGACAACTGAAGGAGGAGGTGTCCCTGACTCAGTATTTCAATCGTTCCCATGACAGGAATCCGGGAAAGGGCATTTTACATCCGAAGGCAATGTGCCACAGTCAGTGAGTCTTAATTCATCAGACATGTCTTAATTTTTCTAGCAGAAGGCGAGATCTTTGCGTGGAAGGGGAGGACATGGGACTTGTGCAACACACTTGCATGGCAGACTGATCCTCAGGCGAATTTTGGGAAGGTTTTCCTTAAGAAAGGTTACATATGTAAGCTCTAGAAGGAGATTCAGCTCAGCTGTTGAATACAATTTAGCAGCGGATTTGCTACAAAACCCGTAACAAAGGACGGTCCCCGCGCTCCAGCTGCGCTCTGCGTGCACACAGAGGCCCCCCTCACTGAGGTCCAGCTCCATCATCACACTGTGTTTCCAAAAGGAGAACGTTTCAGTTTCTCTCGTCTTTCCCCCTGCTCCCTTCCCGTCTCTTTTCCCAGCCTTTTTGAATCGCTCTTCATCCCCAACCTCCTGAGAAACGACTGGTTATAGCGGTGCCTCGAGTCTTTGCTTTCTGCAGCCTCAGATCCGGCCTCTTCCAAGGCTGTCCAGGCTGGTGAGGAAGAGCAGAGGGAACCGAGGATGCGCCTCAGAACTAGGCCCGAGGAGCCGGTCACTGGATAAGAACATGGGGGCGGCCCTGGCTGGCGTAGCTCAGTGGATTGAGCGCCGGCTCCCAGTCAGGGTACATGCCTGGGTTGCAGTCCATGACCCCCAGCAACCGCACATTGATGTTTCTCTCTCTCTCTCCCTCCCTCCCTTCCCTCTCTAAAAATATAAAAATAAATAAATGAAAAAAAAAAAAAAAAAGGAAAAGCTTTCAGTTAAAAAAAAAAAAAAAAAAAAAGAACCAGGGCATGGGATTAGCACTCCTGCCTCAGGTGGAAAAGTCCTGACCCATCCCATCCCATCTCCAAGACGTGGTTCTTTGCCTGCGAGGGAGCCAGGCTTTCAGAATCCCACTTCCAATTGAATGCGTCTGGATCCGTTCCCACAAGAACCAGTGTGCTTTGGGGCTGATTTCCGGCACCTAGGGTTCTGGAAGCCTCCGCACACCAAAGGCCCCCGGGTTTCCCCGTACATTCAGGAACCACCCAGGCAGATGCAGTTGCATTTTGCACCTCCCACAAATATGGCATTGCACCTTCACTCCACACAGAAGCGATCAGAAGCCACATAAATATTGCCCACCGAATCCAGAGTTTGAATCTCTCCAATTTAACTTCCCCCAAATGTCTGTCTGTAGTCACTCCTCCCTCAGGAGTTTCACAAAGGACAAGAAACTCAATTTTATCTGAGAAGACAGCAGAGGGCCAAGAAATGACCCTCGCGAGCAGGTAAAGCTGTGAAGAGGCGCAAACGTGAGACTTGAGCGGAATGCAGGCCTGATCATTAAACAGCAACGTTGACGACCGCTGCACACCAGGGTATTATTTAAGCCTCACAAAAACCAGTAAGGCGGATCTTTTTATTGTCCACACCCCTTTTGACTAGCTCTCGGGGCACGCTACTTAAAGCTACCTATAAAGCGTGGCTGATAGCTGGGCTCTGCAGCGTTCGCCCCCGGGAATTCCGAGGACGAGCTCAGAATTTCGGTAACGCGCGAAAGCCGCTCTCCGCGCATGCGCCGCGGGCGTACGTGCCACGCCCCCCGCGGTCTCGGTTCTGTAACTGGGCGTCTTCGCCTGGGGCATTAGTACCGGCGGCTGGTCGGCGTGGACCTGCCCTGGCCACTGCACAGGAAGGACCAGGGGTCTGAATGAAGAGTGAGAAGAGCGGCCGGGACCCCGGGAAGCTCGGCGAGCGCAGGAGAAACCGGTCCGTGCAAGGGTTTTCTGCTAACGCTTCCGGCTTCCCCACGTCCCGAGCACTCGGGTTCCGGGAGAGCTCGGGTCCCCCGGTGACTGATCCGACGCTGGGCGGAAGGCGGTCGGTGAGTGGGGCGAGCGAGACTCTGCAGCGGAGCCGGGGCTCTGGGAAGTGGTCTTGCGGGGACACCGGGCTCCCTGAGGAGGCGGGCGATGGCCCGGGGGATGTGTCTGCGGATCGGCCCGGGTCGCCTTTGCAGGTGGGCGCGGTGTCTCTGCGCGCGGTGCTGGCCTCGTGGGTGGGCTCGGCCGGGTACCTGCCCCACCGACGCGGGTGCTGGTCCTGGGCGTCCCGGGGAGATGCGTTCCTCACCCCTCCAGCAGGGCCAGGATGGCTGCTTCACTGGGCCGTTTGCCAGGCACTGTCCGCAGAGTTTTTACCTGCACTACCTCGTCAAATCCTCGCACTAACCTCCTGAAATGTACCATCATCATCCCGAGATGCAGATGAGGAAACTGAGGCACCTCACCTGAAGTGCCTTTATTTTATGGTTCCTTTTTATGGAACCTTTATTTTATGGTTCTGATGATGAGGGTTGGTACTTGACTATAGTAGGTGTTACTTGTTGGTGGAGGTGTTAACAAATTCTGTACATCAAATTCTGTGCGTTTGTCGTGAGTTTGAGCCCATTTCCATGAACACTTGTCTGAAGCCCGTCTTTGCTAGACCTGGGGGTGTGGTCATCTCTCTCCAAGGGCCGATTCCTCTGTGCAAAGGCCACAGGAAGCTGGCAGTCTGGAGAAGACTCCCTAACCTTCAAGAACCTGCTTCCTTCTGAACGACATGATTTCTTCATGTTGAAGGGAGTAGAAAAAATGGAGAGTTCTTCCCAGATCAGGAATTCTTTATAAGAGGAAGTGGTGTGGGCAAAGGAGTTTCAGATGAAGACAGGAGGTGGCCAGCACTGTTCAGGCTGGAAAGTTAGTCACTTAAGAGCAGGTGGCGTTTCCTGGTGCCCCAGTACTTGGTGACCACTGGACTTCAGAACTTGGGTAGGGACACAGAGTTCGTAGAGCAGTAAGGTGCTGCAGATGAGGTAGTGTGACAAAGAAAGGGGGGAAAAGGGAAGGAGAGGCAATGTTTCACACCATGGTAGAGGAACCCTGGGGGAAACCTGGAGAAGGGTATAGCCCTAAGCTTGTGGAGATCGTGATCACCTGGCGTCACTGAAATATATCTGGGGGCTCACCTGAGATGTGTGTCACATCCACCAGGCCTCCTATCCCCATTTCATGTGCATCCTCCACTTCCAGAAAAAGAATGCCTCTGTCCAACTGTGGAGCAGCATCTGCTGAAGAGGGCCTCTCAGATACTCTGCAAGCGTCTTTCCTTAAACTTACCTCATTACAATTTTAAAGTAATTCATTTGCAGTAAGCACGGCAATAATATAATCTCCTTTTGTTGTATATGAGACTCCTTGTTGTCTGCCATCTTTTAACTTGTAGCATCCACAGAAGCTTTGTTAAGAAAGACAAGCAAGCACCAGTAGTGCCATTTTGCAGTGTGGGACCAGGTTTTTAGAAAGGTGAGTGACTTGTCGGGGGATCAACATCCCTATGGTGGTGGAAGAGTCAGCTTCCTTCTGTTTTGACTCTCAGGAGAAAACCATACCCACTGTGAACACACACCCAATGTGAGGAGATTGACAAGGAGGCTGGATATATGCCTCAGCTCACCTAGAGAGTTTGGACTTGGCATAGCTCCATCCCTTTTACCTTTTATCATTAAAGAACTAGGGACTTACCCAGACATAAATAAATGTCTATTGTCCTTTTCTTTGTATCTGGGAAGAGTTGGGATAAGACCTATTCCCAGCTTTGCCTTTCACTACAAAGAAAGCCAGGAGAAGGAAGACAGAAAGGTAACTAATTCAGCATTAGATCTATAACCCACATATATTAAGGGATCTTCCTTCTTTTCTGAAAGTTGTGCCATCTTGCTGAGCAGAGACACATTTCTCTTTTTGTAGAACTTCCCTTTGTAGGTGAGTCTGCCAAGTTTTGCCTAGTACAGGACTATTTCCAATTTGCCTGCTGCCTGCTCTTAATGTCCTCCACACTCCCTCACTCTACTCTTTCCTAGGCCATTGAAGAACACAGCCCTATTGGCCTGTTTCTTGAGTGGTTTCATCTGAAACATGGACCGTGGCTCTCATGTGACTCTGCATATTTGAGTCTGTTCATTCTAGTCTCATCTCAAGTCTAGGTAGACAGTATGTGACTCAGAGTTGGGACCTAAATTAAACTGTAGGAACCATAGCTTTGGATCAGATCATCAAGTCACACATCTTTTTACAGTTGAGGGGACATAAAACCAGATTGGCTATTTCCTCCACGTTTTTATGTAACTATTAACAGTGCTATGCCCCAAATCCAGATTACTTGGTAAATGTTTGCACTATGAGGCCTCTTTCTGATGCTTCACTGATTCATGCCAAGGTTACCACTTACACTGTGGTGGCACTTTAGTGGGGGAGTGGGGGGCACATTTAATCCTTAGGTTACATGGAAAGGGCTTCAACATGTTTGGGACTCACTGCAACCTCTCAGGGTAGTCCCTCTACCCTGAGCCTCCGTTGCACTGTGGAGTCAAGGTTGGGCTGTTGTCCTGGGGTTAGAGGAATTTAGTTTCTCAGCCATTTAGGGGCCTCAGGAATGGAAAGTGTGACTCAAATGTTCTTCCTCTGCCTGTTGAAAAGCAGTAAGTGCTGTGAGGTGAGTTTCAGTCCAGGACTTATCACTTGGCCTTGGGTGTACCTGCTATACCCCAGTTTTTGATTTGTGTTATGGGAAGGAATAATAACAGTACCTTCTCATCATTGCGCATTATGAGTCTGGATTTGTAAAGTGCTTAGAAAAGACAGGTGCAAAACAATAGACCCAAAGAAGTCCCTTCGCCAGAGGCTGCACCTCCAAGTTAGATGCTTTCTCCAGTGGGGCTTCTGTGTGTCTGTCATATGTGTCACATACAGAGACACACACTACGTGATGCAGTTATCCATGTCATGAGATTTTTTGCAATGCAAAAACAACTGCATTTTGGGACTCTTACACTGTACACTGCATATACATTAATTGAATTGTAGATAATCTTATATCAAATTGGCACACTTTAGCAATCATCAAGATATTAATAAGCATGAAAGTGAATCTTAAACTTAATACTGGCTATCTCCTATGAACTCTGTCATAGTTCTCTCTCTGTTCAGGATATTCTGCCTACTTTTAGGTACCTTCTGGTTTAATGGTTCTAGTGTATGAATTCTCAAAGATCTTCTGATTTCAGATCTGCCTGGTTTCCCTTTGCCTCCACATTTCCTCAACAGTCTCTTCTCCAGGATGCAATGTAATATGTAAAAATGTAATATTCCATCATGTGCAAAATCCCCATTGTTCTCCCATCACCTTTATGGCAGTGTGGATGTTCTCAGGTCTTCACAGACTCCATTTGGGGACAAAGACTTTTGCTTTGGAGGCTTTAGAAGCTTTTCAAATTACCTACAAAGAGATGCACCATTCACCCCTTGGTAACTCTCAGTACTTCAGTTTCACTGCACTAGAGAAGTATTTCCTTACCCTTCATACCTACCATCCCCCTTACAATTCTGAAATAAAATTTGTAAATCATAGTAACTACATAGAGACATAGGAGAAAGAAAAAGGAAAGTAATTTATGATAGGATATGTATTTCAACATGTAAATGACTGAATGAAATTGACACTCATACCTATTCATAGAATCACTGTGAATGCAACAGCTAGAAATGCAGACTGATATCTGAATGACATATTTATGAATCTAATACTATGAATGGCTTGATTTTACTGAAATGGTGAGCATGTTCTAATAACATTTTTTAAAAAGTATGTTTCCTTGATTTTCCAATATATTGCAAAGCTGTGCAAAGTATCTTGTATTTACACCTCAGTATTGGGTTCTAGCCTCAGTGTTAGGTTGTAGTTTTGGGTAACAGCTTTTTTGAAAAGTCTGGTGAGATAAGGAACATTCTTTGTTTTGTAGGAATGTCTATCATCCCTGGCCACCATTGTATCCCTGGCCACCATTGTATAACAACAAAAAAACTCTCATAAATTCCCAACACTCCCCCTAGGAGGTGGCACGGCTGCCTTGAGGACTGCTGTAATAAAAGAAGTATCCTGAGGATGGGCTAGCATAGCATCTGGGCTGTAAAAATGTAGGTTGGCCAACCCAGCAGGAAGGCCAGTTCCCCTAAAGTCTGCAGCTGGATTTTTTGCAAGGTTCTAAATAAATCAGGAATTTTGACTCCTCAATCAACCCCGTGGTAGGGCTTTTGTGTTCCCTGTTTCCAGCTAAAGGCATGCTCTTGGCAAAGATGGACACGGATAGCATTGTGACATTGTTCTTGAGGTTCTCCAGGCATGGCTTCTTGGAAAATGTCCTCCAGGGTTCACCTCCACATCTGGGAGGTTCCCCATCTATGAGAAGGGCAAGACTTATGAAACCAGATCAACTGCTCACTCAGCAGATCTCAAGTCCTGCTATGAGCTTGTAGCTGTCATGCCCGTGGATTCACTGTACTTTCTGATTCCCAACTTAGCTCATCGGCTGCAGTTCCTGCTCATTTCCATTTTGTGGGGGTGAGGGGAGCTTTCAGTATTACCTAATCACATTCCCATATTTCTTGATGTCTCTGTCTCCATGTCCACTGTAAAAACAAACAAAGAACGTGCCTGGTATCTCTTCTGGCCTTGCTCACTTCTCTTCCACTGCCTCATTTTATTTTCTCCCCATATAAATTTGCTAGTGTGCATAAAGAACAAATTAGTTGTCTTTTTTCTGCTAGTTTATTTTCTTTGCTCTCCACACTAGACAGAGGTGACATCTGCACTGTAAATGTCTTTCAGATATAGGAAGATTTGAACTGAAGCAGAGCATCAACAGCAGTCAAGCTATTTCTGAAGAAATACAATTCTCAGTGTCAGCAATGGAAAATCTCATAGGGAGTACTACTCGAGGTCCTACAAATACAGAAGCCTATGGAACTGAGGGCCAGCTGTCAAGGAAAACAACGTGTCCTGCACCGAAGAAATCTTCTGAGAAAACAGCTGTCAGAAGACTGTCAGTGGCTCTCGAGGAGGTTATCACTGGGGAGAGAGGCCCAGCATCCAGTGAACTTAGTCTCAGATCAAAAGTTAATACACAGCAGAAGATTCCAAAGGTACCTAGACTCCCCACATCCAGGAAAAACTCCAAAGATAATTCAGACTTAATTAAACACCACAAAGTCGTCCCACAAAAGAAACCTTGTAAGTGCAATGAATGCAGGAAAGCCTTTAATTACCAATCAGAACTTTTTATCCACAGTAGAATTCATGGTGGAGAAAAACCTTTTGAATGCAAGCAATGTGGCAAAACTTTTAGCCGAAGTACACACCTGATTGAACATCAAAGAACTCACACTGGAGAGAAACCTTATGAATGCAGTGAGTGTGGGAAAGCTTTCAGCCGGAGCACCCACCTTGGTCTACATCAGAGGATCCACACTGGAGAAAAGCCGTATGAATGTAGTAAATGTGGAAAAACCTTCAGCCGAAGCACTAACCTCAGTCAACATCAGCGAACTCACACTCAAGAAAAACCTTACAAATGTAAAGAATGTGGGAAAGCCTTCAGCGACCGTTCAACAATAATTCAGCATGAACGAATACATACAGGAGAGAACCCCTATGAGTGCAGTGAATGTGGAAAAACTTTCAGCTGGGTCTCATCCCTCACTGAACATCAGAGAACACACACTGGAGAGAAACCCTATGAGTGCAGGGACTGTGGGAAGGTGTTCAGTCGAGGCTCATCCCTCACTGAACATCAGAGAGTCCACACTGGAGAAAAGCCGCATGCATGCAGAGAGTGTGGAAAGGGCTTCGGTCGGAGCTCTTCCCTTGCTATTCACCAGAGAACTCACACCGGAGAGAAGCCTTACAAGTGTAATGACTGTGGGAAAGCCTTCAGTCAGAGCTCAACACTCATCAGACATCAGCAGCTCCACACCAAAGAGTGACCTCTGAGCTTGTGTGAATGTTAGTGCACAAGTACTTTGCATAACTTCCTGCAGCTGAAAAGAAAAATAAATATGTGTTTGGATTTTCCTTTCCCAGTTTAGCTAGTGATAAGCCAGTTTCAAGCCAGCCTTCCTTTCTTTTTGTAAACTAAATGCTGAAATGAGTGATCCATACAATAAGGAGATGACTTCAACACCTAACATCAATCTAATAATATTCTGGAGGGCTCCATCTTAGAGTGTACAGCTACCTGCCACCTTGCATTTCCATACCTTGTCTCTTCATTCCATGGGGCTTGGGTCCCTGGGCAGCCAGTGAACCCTGTTTTCCATCCACATCAGCCCCTTCTCTTCACATCACTCAGTGAGGAAATCCTGTGTATGTATGTTCATGGTTTCTGGTGCCAGTTGCAGAAGAGGAGGAGCTGGCTTCAGATCGAGACAAAAAACTTCCCACCAGTTTGGGGGTTACAGTGTTGAGGCAAGCGCAGTATCTGCACTAATAAGGGCAGATTTTTCTCTTCCTCATCTGTTTTTGCTGTAGCATATTTTTCTCAAGGTACAACCCATAGTTCTCCTAATGTGCCTGATTAATCCGTGTTATTTTATCTGATCCTTTCCAAGACTGTCCTAAAACTTTCTTTACAGACATTTCATTCCTCAGTTATTTGAAAAACCATTGCTGCCCCAGTTTTTAAGCTTTTGTTTACAGACTTCATGAAACTGATTCCCTCTGGCTCTGGCTCTCACCAACCTTGTACAGCTAAGGACAAACTTAGTGCTTATTTGTCCATTTTTTTCCTACTTGACATTTGTAGAATTGGCACTTTTGGCCATTCTTATGCCTTAAAAGTTGAGCTTCTGGGACTCCTGATTCTGTCCTGATCCACACTTTCCCTACCTCCTAGCATTTGTCTGATTAACAATGATTAGCTCATGACTTTGGGCAAGAGTTGTGCCGGAATAATCTCATTTTAGCAGTCTATAATATGAGGTTATTCAATTGGATTGTAAGCTTCTCAAAGACAGAAGTCTTGTTTGAGACCCCTATAAAACAGCGATTTTCAACTGGTGTGCTGCAAGGAGTTTTAAAACACGCAATAATACCTGATTATTTAGTCAGGGGTAGTGTCTTTTTTTCCCTTAGATTGTCAAATAAAGAAATGACAATGACCAACACTAGAGAGCCATTGTGAATGAATAACAATTATACCTTTTCTTTTTTTTTTAATTGGCAAAAATGTTTTTGGGATGCGACAGAATTTTAGTAATTTATGTGTACAAAGATCTCTGACACTTTCGGTCCGTCGCCTTCTCAGAAATCCTTGTCAGTGGCAGTTTGCATTATTCTGAGTTGCACTCTGATGTTTGATTCTTTCAGGTGCCTTTTCCCATGATTTTTTTGAAGTTAGAATGCGTTCAATTTCGTAGCGGTGGCACGGAACACAGAATACACCGCAGGCCTGGGCTCTGGTTTTATACAAACCAGGAGGGTTTCATTTAACAGCGAAGCCTCCTTAGTCTGTAGAATGGCGCGAGACCCTCCTCCACGTGTTGGTCCTTTCTCTCCTACCCGACTGACGTCCTCGCCTCCGGGGACAGCTCCTCCGAGCCCCGGGGAGGCCGGCCGCCGCCGGGCTTCCCACCCCGCGGGGCCACGGGAACGGCGCCCAGCCGCGCCCGCCCGCCCGCCTCGCCTCTCCCTTCCCCGCCGCGGCCGTGACCCCGGACCGGGAAGGGGGAACCGGGGCCCCTCGAGAAGCCAGGAGGAGGTTCCTCCAGCCGCCATCGCCGTCGGGGGCACCAGCGACTCACGACGGCCTGCGGGAGGTCCGACAGACCGGCGGACACGTCCTCGTCGCAGCGGAATGAGGTGGAGGCCGGGACGAGCCCGCGGTCCGCCCTCCGGTCCCTCAGTCCGAGGGGCAACCGGCGACGGGCGCGCGCGGCCGCACTTCCTCGGAAAGCCGACCGACGTCCGTTCCCGGAGGTAAGCGGGGCTTTTCCCGCGGCGAGCGTTTCCGGCGCGGAGGTGCCGTCCGCGGGGGCCGCGCGGGGGCGGGGCGGGGCGGCCAGCTGCCTTCGAGGAGGAAGTCGGGGCGACTCGCCTCACGCTGACGGACGCCTTCGAGGCGACCGGCCTCGGCCGGCGTCCTGCGCGCCGCGGTCCTCGCGTGGCCGCGGTGGCCGCGCCGGAAAGCCGGCGGGTGGTCACTAGCAGCCCCCGAACCCCACCCTTTCCGCCGGGGGGGGGGGGGGGGCCGCGCTGAGGCGACCGCGGGCGGCGGGGCCGGCGGGGCGGGGCGGCCGGGGCCCACCGCGGGACCGCCGCTGCCGCTTCGCTTCCAAATAACGTCTCGCTTTATTTTTTTAAAGATTTATTTATCTATTTTACTTTAGAGAGAAGGGAGGGGGAGAAACATGAGTGTGTGGTCGCCCCGGGCTAACTGTGGAACGTCCGGCCCCCGGCGGCCCCGCGCGCGTGAGAACGCGGCTGACGCGCGAGTGAGCGCGGTCCGCGGCCGCCCGGGACCGCGGCGCGGGCGCGGCGCCGCTTCCTCGAAAGGACCGTGGCCTCACAGTCGCTCATTCCTTCTGTGACGAAAACTGCTTGTGAGTGGTACCCGGCACCTGACTGTGCGCTGACTAAACGATCGTATAATGCTTTTTGATACAGCAGTGTGGAGATCTGACTAAATGCAGTTTAATAGTTGGTTTTAATGAGAAAATAAGTGCCTTGGTGGCCATGCTTGCTGATCATTATACTCATTCTTATAATTCCCAGCTTTAGGCAATGGTTTGTGTTGAGATTCTGCTAGTGACTTTCTTTCCTTCCTGGTATGAAATTTATTGTTCTTACAAACCAGTCAGAGCATGTTGTATTTTAAAATTTTTAACAAGTTAAAAACAGGAAACAGATAGATGGTTATGAACCCTAGGTGTCTGAAACAGTGTAAACATGGACTTTTGAAGTTGCCAAGGCTTTGCCCTAATTCCTAGTTGATGGCTTTTCATGAGTTCTGGGAAGTGGAGGGGCAGCTGGTGATAAGATTTTTTATATTCCATCAAAAACATACCTTCCTTTGTGAAATATTTTTATTTTTAGAGGGATGGGAAGGGAGGGCGAGAGGGACCGAAACATTGCCTCTTCTACACACCTGACCAGGGACCAAACCCGAAACTCAGGCAGTGCCCTGATGGAGAATCGAACCAGGGCCTTTCCTTTCGCTTTGCAGCAGATGGGAGATGCCCCGACTGAGCCACACAGGTCAGGCACAGCCACCTCTTTTTCCTCCCACCTTTAGCCTTTACTCTCCCAACACATGCTGTCTTTTACAATTTGCCTGCGAGAGGAACTTGGAAAGACAGGGCCATCAGAGGTTGGTAGGGCCTACCAGGGCACCAGGACTATACTTTTTGAGGCCTGAACAATAACTTTAATATAATTGGCCCAACACTTGCATTTTTTTGTAACTTAAACTATGAAGCTGTATACGAGGCAAGACTTGGCTCTCTGGGACTATGAAGCTGCCTGCAGGGCAGAGACATCCTCCCTGCGCTGTGGGTCCCATCAACCCTGGCTCCCTGGGTTGAAATGGTTGACCAAATCTTTCCTGCAAATGTGAACTGAGACTTACACAATGATAAATGTTTAACCATACGTTACTTGTTACTGTCTCATAACCTCATTTGCTGACCACTGAGTCAGATGAACATTGAAGGTCCAGTCGCCTCCTGCAGTCAGAAAATTAATGACTTAATTTTTCTCTGGAACTTCTTAATACATTTTTAATAACTGTTTTGAAGTGTTTTTTAATCTCAAAAAATCATACAGTCAAATCTAAAACTCGCTAAGAAATAACTGATAAAACATGTTTTCTTAGTAAAATGACAAATTTAAAACATGTAAAATTAGAGAATAGTATAATGAACTCCCATATGCCAATTGCCAGGATTTAACAACTATTAAAATTTTGCCACATTAGCTCTATCAGTCCTTTTTCTTCCTTTGGTTTATTCATTTGGTGAAATATTTTAAAAGAAGCTGAGACATCATGTAATTTCATCCCTAGATAGTTCATTATGCATTTCTAAAAATCATGGCCTCTTTCTAACATAGATACTATCATACCTAACAAAATTATTTCTGTGGATACCCTTTATTTTATAGATGAAACACAAGTAGGAGTTAAAAAAATATTTTGATGCCTGTGTCCCACCCCTTAGGTCAATTAAATTAGTCTCTGGAGGTGGAGCTTAGCAATAAAATGTTACAGTTCCCAAAGTGATCCACCATGCAGCTAGAGTCAGGTAACACTGGTTTAAGCTGTAGAAGAGAATCTCTATAGTTGTAATAAACTAGAATGTTAAAATATACTAGAGAAGAAAACAATAGGAAAGTTCAATACTTGTGCTTAAATACTTGAGCAGGAGTTAAGCCATTATATGCTACTGAATTATTAATGTAAGGGTATTTTATAGTTCTTTTTATTAGGAACCGGTTACTTAAACAGCTTAAATGCATTAGAACAGGAGCTTAATAGATCTCCAGTCTAGTTACTGAAGCGTAAATGCTTCCTATTAGCAAAACATGCATAAATATATTTTAGATGCAACACAGCAAAATCTGATAGGTAGTAATCCTATGCAAGAATATATTATGAATAGACCTCCAAACAACGTTTAAAATCATCTACTCCAAATCCCTCATTTCACAGAGAAAGTGAAGCTTTGGGTAGTTGAATTTTCCAATATTACAAAGTTGCTTAACATAGTTGATTACTTCAGCCCAATGCACTTCCCATTCCGTAGTGTGACAGTAAAAAGTTAAAATGATTTAAGCAGTTTCTCAAGTTATTCTGGTTCTTCAGTATTTAGCAAAAGGACAAAGTAGAGTAAATGTATCCCCTACATTTATGGTGCTCCTGAAACAGTCATATGCCAGGGTGCAGCCTCTGATGCTTGTTGAGAGCAGAACGATACCTGAAGGCTTTTCCACAGTCATTACATCCAAAAGGCTTCTCTCCTGAATGAACTCTCTGATGCTGAACAAGGTAAGTGCTCTGGCTGAACGTCTTCCTGCATTCATCACAGTTGTACAGCTTCTCCCCAGTGTGAGTGTTCTGATGCTCAGTCAGATGAGTGCTCCGGCTGAAGGCTTTGTCACATTCATTACACTTATACGGCTTCTCTCCAGTGTGAATTCTTTGATGCTGAGTCAGATGGGAACTCTGGCTAAAAGCCTTTTCACATTTATTACACTGGTATGGCTTTTCTTCTGTGTGAGTTTTTTGATGTTGAGCAAGAGATGAACAGTGTCGAAACGCTTTGCCACACTCACCACACTCATAAGGCTTTGCTCCTGTGTGAATTCTCTTATGTTGTGTAAGGTGTATGTTCTGGTTGAAGGCTCTCCCACACTCATTACACTTGTAAGGTCTTTCTCCAGTATGTATTTTCCTGTGCTGAATAAGGGATGAGCCATAACTGAAGGTTTTCCCACATTCATGACACTGATAGGGTTTCTCGCCAGTATGAATTCTTTCATGTTTAGCAAGAGATGAACTCCGAATAAAGGCTTTCCCACATTCCTTACACTCGTAAGCTTTCTCTTGGGTATGCGTCTTCTGATGCTGATTAAGGTTTGAAAGGTAACTGAAAGCCTTCCCACATTCACTGCATTCAAAGGGCTTTTCTCGGGTGTGAATTCTGCGATGCTGAGTAAGGGATGAGCAGTAACTGAAGGCCTTTCCACATTCATTGCATTTGTAAGGTTTTTCTCCAGTATGAATTTTCAGATGTTGAGCCAGGGATGACCAGTAACTAAAGGATTTTCCACATTCAGCACAATCGTAAGGCTTCTCCCCAGTGTGAGTTTTCTGGTGTTGAGTGAGGTTGGAGTGCTGACTGAAGGCTTTTCCACATTCATTGCACTCGTACGGTTTTTCACCAGTGTGAATCATATGATGACGAATAAATGTTGAGGGCCCATTGAAGGCCTTCCCACATTCATTGCATTTGTAGGTTTTCTCACCAGTATGAATTTTTTGATGTTGAGTAAGGTGAGTGCTCCTGGTGAAGGTTTTATCACATTCATCACATTTAAAAGGTTTTTCCCCTGTATGAATTTTCTGATGTTCCATAAAGTGGCCTCTCTGGCTAAAGGCTTTTCCACATTCATTGCAAGTATATGGTTTCTCACCAGTATGAATTCTCTGATGCTGAACAAGATGGGTCCTCTGACTAAAAGCTTTCCCACATTCATCACATTTATAGGGTTTTTCTCCAGTGTGAATTCTTTGATGTTGAGCAAGAGATGGACCCTCAATGAAGCCTTTTCCACACTGATCACATTTATATGGTTTATCTCCAGTATGAATTCTTTGATGGTTTATAAGGTTTTCACTCCTGCTGAAGGCTTTCTCGCATTCATTGCATTTGTAGGGTTTTTCTCCAGTATGTGTTCTCTGATGGCGAATAAGTGCTGAACAATAACTAAAAGCTTTCCCACATTCATTGCACTTACAAGATTTCTCTTTTTTAACTGGTTTTAAATTCCGTTTGATGCTTGTTTTAGTAGCCGTCTCTTCTGGAGATATGTCTTGTGTTACTGGGTTTGAACTAATATTGATACTTTTTTCAAAGTCATAATTTACATGGTCTTTCTCCAAAGTGGGTATTGTTTTCTCAGTTATTTTTATTTCCCTTGGCAATGTGAGTTCATCTGCCTGCTGCCTCTGTGGACTGCCTTGAGACACCCAGGACTCTGAGACATCATCACTTTTGTGTTTTTCCACTACTGCCTCTGGAGAGGGCTCTTCTTCAGGAGTGTCTGGCTCTGGGACTGATATGCTATTTTCTAGTTTTGCTTCCCAATCTGAAAGAAAAAAATGATGCCAGTATTCTGAATAGAGCAGGGAAACAACAACAACAAAAACCCAGAAGAAAAAAACCTGCTGTTCTGGGAATGACCTAATTAAATTAAATATAAAGCCCTCAGGAAATTCTGAGGATTTTGAAAACTAGCCCTATTATTTGGGGAGAAATTTGGAAGGAGCTAAGGAGAATGATAAATAAATAGAAGTTAAAAATAGTAAGAGAATATTTCATTCAACTCCATAGATCATCTCTAAGAACCAGTAAGGGAACTCCTTTTAAGGAAATAGTGAGTTTAACAAGTGGCACAGTGATGGCTAAGAGAAGACACACATGGCCTGAGAGGAGGCAGTCTGAGCTGAGACTTCTGAGTGATGAAAAACACCACAAAAATCCAAGACCTCTGATTTCAATACAGAGTAAACAAGAAAGACCTGGCTACAGCTGCATGGTTTTTAGCCTGGAATACTGATGTAACAGTCATATCACTGCTAAAAACTGGAAAGGTATAAACAGTACAGGAAATCATTTAAGGGGATAATTAGGAACAGAAAGGGAAACTATAGTGGTGTTTGTAGGGATGGCAGATGCCAAAAGTAGCAGAATAACCAAGATATTCAAATATAGGTTGGGAAGTATCAGCTCAAAAAAGAAAGGAAAAGAATAGCTAAAGGAATGCATGTGAGAAAGGAACAGAGGTGAGTGTGTAGGGTAATGGGATGAATAAAGTATACCAATAAAAGGAGGCAGTTGATCAACAAACAAAACAATAGAAGAAACAAGACAGAAGCACATAATCAGGAAGCTGACTTACACTGCTCTAATCTACTTTCTACTCTGAGGAAGTTTGTCTTGTCCCAAGAAAAGAAAGGTGGCAAGGAAATGAAGCAGGGCAGCCAATGCTGGTAGATTCAGTAAAGAAAAAAAGGCCAAGTTTAAAAACTGGTAACAGGAGGGTACAGCAGAACTCTGAGTCCCTGAGCTGCTGGCCCTGTCACTATCACTGTTGTCACTGCGACAGCAAGTGTGGCAGAGACCCAGCACTGCCATCTCCCAGCATATCTGGTGCCACAGGAGTGGTGAGCCTGTGGAAGAGCAGCCTGACACCACAGTGCTGCTCCAGCAAGGACAGAATATCTAAGCAACACAGGTTTGTGGAAACAGCCAATTGTTCAATATAAGAAATGATACTCAGAAAGATATATTTGCAGAGTGGATGGCCACAAAGATGACGTCCTACAAATACTTTGCAGTGAAGAACTGGAGACTCTGACATCTGAAGCTCTTAAAGGAGAAAAGGCAGAGGAAGCAGCTGATCTCCAGCCCTCACTGGAATTCCAGCTGAAGGCAATAAACATGCAACAGACTAT